>NW_024717867.1:0-29408 GCF_018991925.1 Homarus americanus
CATAATAAACTGCAAAGTTCGCAGATACCTGAATGGAAACCAAAATATTTATTCCAGTTTGATCCAGCTGTTCATGTCTCCAAATTGAAAGTTTGGGGTTGTGTGTGTGTGTATTACCATTCAATATTGCCTTCAGGCATACAAAGGTCATGGTCTGTGCAATTGCATCTCCTGCTAGTATTCACACACAAAATTAATAACAATCATACATAAGCTTACAAACAACAAACCACTATATATATTCAAACAAAAATCATATACTAATACGCCCACAGAAAAAAAAACTGCAAGTAAAATACAGAGATGCTAAAGGCAAAAAAAGACAACATCAGTTCTTAGAGAGAAACACGAAATATCATTATTACTCTTCGAATTCTGGAAGTCCAAATGTGGTCCATTTTCAACTTTGTATGAGAATTTACTCCCAACTTTATAACCAATCTTCAAGGCTTTTCTATCTGTAATTAATCTGATATTCCCAAGACGTTTCTTTCAATCATTCAATATTCAGAACTAGACAAATTAAAAGTAACATCACGACAAATTTTAGCGGGGCTTGGAATCAGATAACTTACCCTGAATATGTGGATGCAATCAATTGACCCAAACATAAAATTAACTAAAAGGCCCCATCAAACGAAATCCAATCAAAATCGTCCACTGCAGCTTCCAACGGAATACTTTAAACTACAACCGTACGACCAAACCAAACAAACCTAATTTTACCATGGAAGAACCTAAACTACTCTCAACCTAACCTACCCAATTTAACCCAACCTAAGCTAATCTAACTTAATTTAACCTAACTTAACAACATACTCCACTTACTATACTGTAAATATCGTCGTTATGGTTGATACAGCTTATGTTGCGGTGAGCGAGGTAGAGGCGGAGATGGTGTTTGTCCGAAAGCTGGCGAGCGAATGTCTCCCACAACACGCACACATATTCCCAAGCACAACATACAGTACTCGCATTGACAAACACGCATACATCACATACTTACAATCGAAAATTTACTTAAAAAACACTACTACCACCACCACTACTATCACCCTCACCATCAATTCACATATTATATAACATTGTTGTTATTTTCCTCACCCCCTCTCTCTCTCTCTCTCTCTCTCTCTCTCTCTTACTGTTCATACTCTGCTAATTGAGGAGTCATCCCTTAAAAGTTGAAAATAAACCGTTTTCTTCTGTAATGGATAACTATTTTCTTTTGACATAATTTAGGGGACACATAAGAAATTAAACGATCGTGTTAGGAGAATTATAACTACCTATAGTTCAGGTATAATATTCAAAATAATACTATTCATTGAGCTGAAACGTCTGTAAACTGGCAGACAGACACACTGTAAACAAGCTCTTACGTCTTACCACTGCTGTGCAACTTCACAATGAACACATCTTCAAACGTACGACAACATACTATTCAGTTTTTGATCAATATTACTTATTCCTGACCACTTTCAACATATTTTTGTATAACAATGCAAATTGCAGAAATTTTTGATGAAGATCAGAAAAAAAGATATGTTGTAATACTCACTAAAATAAAAATAGAAGACTTGAATTTTTCTCTCGCTCGCATTGACAACTTCAACACATCCCAGCAAGCTTACCTAAAAACATAAGGCAACATACTCATTACTTTTCGATCAAAATATATTATTCCTGACATCAATTTCATTTGTTATTGCAATATACATTATAAAACACTTCTATGAGGAGTAAAAAAAAAATATTTTGTTATACTCACCAAAAGAAGTCTCTTGAATTTTGTGCTCCCTAATTTACTCGCCTTCCTTGTTGGGGACACACAACTTGTTTTTCTTGCATGTAAGTCATTTAACGCTGATTATGCATGTGCACTTGTAATTACTTCTTAGTTTCATTACTTACCGACATTTACAATTGCATCACACTTTAGTACGGGTTTAGAGTGCGATACTTCTCAAAATAAGGGTGCACGCAAAGGCACTGTGAAGCCTACACTGTGACATGGTATATCACACATGATACGAGTTCTTCCAATCGCACATGTGGCAACTTTTCCAAACGTTAACATTTAGTAATTCGACTTTCTTAGATATCCCTATGGGTGCGGACAATTTTTTTGAAAAGCGAACGAAAATCTACGTATTAAACCAAATGAGCCAATTAAGTTTAACATGAAAATTTATGTATTAAAAAGTTCATGGGTTAAAAAAAATCCATGTACGCTATTATCATCTGAAAAAAAAGTTTACATGTTAGCACTAAAATATTTTCACGACCCTTACCTTTATCTGAAATAAATTTTACATCCAGGTCAAAAAGAAAAAAATACATGCACGGTATATATACGTATTATCTTAATCTGGAAATAAAAGTTTCCATGTGTTGTATTGAAATACATGTGTAGTTGTATTGCACTGAAAAAATACATAATTTTTATCTTCATTTAAAATAAACATCACATGTTTGGTGAACAGAAGTATATTTATATTTTCCAATCTGAGTTGACAGTTGTAAAAGATGAACTGACAAATATATATTAACAAATGACGTAGGAGACATACAGTACAGTACTATATGTCTCCTACGTCATTTGTTACTATGTTTGTCAGTTCATGTTTAACAACTATCAACTCAGATTGGAAAATATAATTTATCGGCCTTCAAACGTCACAACAACTGACAACATGTCCAGTTGAGCCGAAAAATGCTGCTTGTATTTCATCCTGCACCTGGAAAATAGCTACACTTACATCACACTAAAATACAAGAACCTTACCTCCATCTGAAAAACAAACACTACAGTATCTCCAAAACAATATTCTAAGTGTTATTTATACTTTTAACAAACCTAGACACTATAACCTAACCTAACCTAACCTTAAACCTAACATTGCTACAAGCCTTGATTTATCTCAGCACCTGACGTTACCACCGCGAGGTTTCCAGTACTAAAGGGTCAGCAGTGTTAGTAAAATGCATGCGAAAAAAAATTTAAATAAAATATGCTCCCGGATAAAGCAAGGCTCAGTATTTAAAGTCTATCCCCACTTTATGAGCTTTTGAATTATGCTAATAGATATTCATTTATTTTATAACTGAATGCGCATTTCAAAACTGCACCCTATCTTAATATCCTACATCTCGAAATCTGAGAAAAAGTGTACTTACCTTGTACTGACGTCTCAACCTGCAAAGACATTAAGCAGTGTTAGATACAAGAATTTATCGAACCAATTAAATACTCTTGTAAAAAAAGAGACTGCCGCCATGATAAAAAAAAATCAGTATCTATACAATAAATTCACTTCACTATCCTGGCTCGCAATTATTATGCGTGTGTTTAATGTAAGGGTTCCACTTTTGGGGGTGGAGGCAGACCACTGGGACCAACCCTCTAAAATACCACCTAATTGACACTTTTAGGGTACATGAACATCTATCTTGAAAACTGTAGGCACAAATATACAAACACACAAACAAACAGACAATGTACTTTGTATATTACGATTTATTACAGCAATCGAGATGTTACAGAAGGTTCTAATGAAATCAAAATCGGACAATTAAACCCGAGGTATGCCTGTCACCCACTCGGCTTCGGAAAAAAAGCTTCAAAATTTTACGAAGATAACACAACTAGTTTACAGCAGACCAAGACATTTTACACCCGAAGCCCAACACTTATAAGAAATATATAGCCACCGTATGTATTGTGACACTACTTCCATCCTCCATAACACTATCCTTTGTTACCTGAATATCGTAATTTCGC
Organism: Homarus americanus; assembly: GCF_018991925.1. Taxonomy (NCBI): domain Eukaryota; kingdom Metazoa; phylum Arthropoda; class Malacostraca; order Decapoda; family Nephropidae; genus Homarus; species Homarus americanus. The sequence goes on from NW_024717867.1 coordinate 3,782, forward strand.
CCAAATAGCCAACGTAATAAGCTGTATTGAACATTGATTGGCCTGAATTATTAAGTCCCCAACCATTCATATTTTTTCCTTGTTTTAATGGTAAGCTATTGGCGCCCGTTGCTACTCCACCTACAAGTTGAATGATAAAACTCTTAACCGTAATTTGCCATTGCGGCTAAAACAAGGTGTCTCAGAAAAATATATGCACTTGTTATACACCAAAATTTTTGACAATGTTAATGTTGTAATACAAGAAGCATACAAGTGATCTCTACGAATATATGTAAGGCAGTGTGTATACAATTTCTGAGACAGTGTGTAGGCCCTTTACAAAATTACAGAATCTCATCATTATGACGCAACGAAAAGGTAATTTAATATTAATCTTTTACTCTTAAGTTTCTATCTTGTTTGTTTTGTCTTCTCTATAATTCCCCTTGGTTAATTTGTTTTGTAATTGTTTACGGAATATTTGTTTTTTCTCAATTGATAAGATTAAACAGATTTAATAATAAATAATATAAATAATAATAATAATAATAATAATAATAATAATAATAATAATAATAATAATAATAATAAAGACATTTAACACCTAAGAAAACTGAGTGAGGCGAGGAAGGGAGGGAGTATGTGGGGGAGAGAGGGGGAAGGAGGGGGTGCTTGAGGGGGGATGTGAGGGAAGGGGTGTATGAGGAAAGGAAGGGTGTCTGGAAAGGGGTGTAAGGAGGAAGGAGGATGTGGAAGGGGGGTGTGGGAAGGAGGTGGAAGGGAGGGGGATGGGATGGAAGGGGTGTTGGGGGAGAGGGAGGGTAGGGAGGGTATGTGAAGGGAAGGTGTGTGTGTGTGTGTGTGTGTGTGTGTGTGGAAGGAGTAGTGAGATAGGGAAGGAGTTTGTGAGGGAGGGAGGCAGTGGTGAGGTTGGGAGGGAGGGAGGGAGTGGTGATGCTGGGAAGGAATAAGCAGTGAAAGAGAGAGGGAGGAAGCGAGAGGGGGGGGGGGAGCAACGAGGCGAGTATTAATAGTGTCAGACTGTCACTTCCACAAGTCCTTACTCTTCAGTAGTCAGTCACTCGCAGGAGGAGGTGGAAGGTGGTGAGTGAGTCCACTACCAAACCTCACTCATAACCTCCCTCACAGTTACGTAACCAGTGTGAAACCATTCATTTTCCTCGTAAATCAATTATGGATATTGACCAATGTACCTAAACGTGCCATGTGTTACGCCGTCTTGAGCTTCAGGTGAGTTTACGCTGGAGGATTTGAATGATTCTTCAACTTACAGCACTCCACTACTGCAGTTTAAATCTCACTTGATATTTGTCGTGTAAACTTATGGATAAGTTATTCATATATTTTTTGTGTGTGTTTGTGTGTGTGTCTTGTCTTCGTAAACATCACGCAACAAACACCTGATCCATAATTCCTTCACATATCAAATTCCCTGCTACGTTATTTGATATTAAACATTATTTGTATTTGTTTTCTTCGAATGTCAATATAGTTTGAGTGTTATCAAGTGGCAGGACATGGCATAAGTCGGAGGTGTTTTAGGATGGAAGTGAAAGTTCCAGTCATGTACTAAATTTACGAAAACGTCCACCAAGGGAAGTGATGACGCTGCAACAACAACACAACCTATTCACTGTCTTCGCCGTCGTCTGGCTGAGAAAGGCTGCTAGTGGTAAGTATTTCCTAAAACCTGCCTTTAAGATACGTATGCTATTCCTCTAATTCTGTAGATCGAATGTTAGGGATTTTTTGTTTATCCATAGATCAAGTTAGATGAGGTTGGGTTACTGTTTATGCTCTCTGTGATTTACGTGGGTATGGTCTTAAAAGTTAGATTTTCGTGAGGAAATTTAACTAACATGGCCTTGTTCATAATTTTGTTTCTTTTCCTATTCAGCCTCTCTCTCTCTCTCTCTCTCTCTCTCTCTCTCTCTCTCTCTCTCTCTCGTACAGTAAGCCAGTATTTATTTATTTATTTATTTTTCTTGGGGGGCGGGGGGGGGCTTTTCTGGCCGTCATCTCAGATCATTACGGGAAGCCAGCTCTATCTACAAAATTACTAACTTTATATATTGATGCCCTGACCAGTGACCATTACATTAGAAATAATTATTGCCATGCCATTGTTACACACACACACACACACGAATTTGCGTGTAGTATCATTGGGTCGAACTTCTCCATTGGGCGGGTGACTACAGACATTCACAAGATGGCGTGATATGGTACTTGGTAACTCTGACACTGTCTACCTCCGCAACTTTTCATAATGTTTTTATCACCATTGTAAGGCGGAGGAACAGCTTTATTTATACACCGAGTGTCGTCAGGTATTATTGACCAATCACTAAACAGGGTACCGGGTATGTAAAGTCTGTTAAGTCAGGGAGTTTTGCTGCCGAATTTAGTCCCGTAATAGCAAGTAGCCTAATATGCATATATAACTTGATCACTATTTGTCCAACACAATTAATATTCAATTTATAAAAGGTTTCATTGCGGAGCTTTATTTTTAATAACAAATTATTAAAATTACGATCGGGTATAGCGACTGAATGATTATTGATCTCCCCTCAGTATGTGCACATTAAATATCAGTACTGTATACACATACTCTTTTGGTCTATAGTACCTATAGTACCCAAGTAGGGCATTACATACGGCACATTACTGTATTCAAGACTAACCAACGTATGGAACTGGTAAAGTGGGTTTGAATGAGTAGGTTATGGTATGTAACGTTACATTACGTTATGTTATGTTATAGTAGATTAGTATAGCATTCCACACACTTAAGTGCTAGAGTGGTGGGCGGGTTCTTTACCGGAGTGAAGTATGAGCGACCTTTACCTCTATAGCCCATTCCCAACTTTTCTCTTTCGCTATTGTAGGCTGGCGAGGACAGACATTCCTATTAATTTCATCCCTTGCCTTTGAACAACTATGGACAGATACAATAAATGATTTTATAGCGTCCCTGTTGAATAATCGTCACCTAAAGGTGTAACCGAATTGCCTTCCACGAGGGCAGTGTGACATCGAAGGGCAGCAAGTAGTTTCCGTCTGAGACTCTGAGCAAAACAAAGCTTTGGACATAAAAAAATGATTAAGAAGGTAGAGGCACAAAATCAAAATAGGAGCTTGGAATATAAATGATGGGGAAGATTCTAACTGTGCAAAATGAAATGGTTACGGTGGGCATTCTAGGATTAGGTGAAGTAAAATGAACAACGGAACAATAGTTCAGTCGATATATCCAGTCAGGGGGAAAATTTGTTATGCGAGTCGCTGAAACTCCGAGGTGTAAAAACCACTTAAGTTTTATGAATTTCAGAGAATTACTAACCATTAAAACACAGTTAAGGGCACAATGTTAAGATACGAACCCATAAGATACGAATCTCAGAATCTACGGCATATTAGTTCCTAGTTTCACTGGTGTGGGATACTGTGCAGGGTCGTAACACCTTTATTACAGGTGTGGAGCAGCAGGACGAGGGTGTAGGGAAGATAAAGGTGTACAACCTACACAGTGGGTTATGGACGATACCATCAACAGACGTCTTCCTCCGGTACAACTTCTCCAGCGCCCCCGTCAGCCAGGTCACCTTTTGCTACAGGGTCAGGTAGGTGCTGGCTTGGTTTGTTGTATACCGTACCGTATACGTTGGATTTTGTGTGTGTGTGTGTGTGTGTGTGTGTGTGTGTGTGTGTGTGTGTGTAGGCGCGATCTGTCTCAAACGATCAGCAATCAGTGCATACGTCCAATGATATATCGAGAAGGAAAACCAGTAATGATAATAATTCATATAGTGAGGGAGTGAGAAGTGGGATCACGAGGGAGAGAAGCGAGAACGAAAGGGATGTTATTTATCCCTCTCTCTCTCTCTCTCTCTCTGATACTAAGGGTCGTTGAATCGTCGAGTGTAGTATCCGCACCCCTGTCTCCTTATGTACAGTACCAAAGGATTATAGGATATAATTGTAGGATATAATTTTCATTGTAGTTTTAAAATTAATAAGTACAGCTTATAAAAGAAAAATACGTGTGTGTGTGTGTGTGTGTGTGTGTGTGTGTGTGTGTGAGCTGTTGATTTCATCCAGCCAGTAATAGGCGGTTTTTTTTTCTTGGTATTACGGTACCTGAAACTGCCAAATAGCTATATTTTCTGTATATTTTAAACGGTTGACTAGTCATAAACGAACAATTAGTAATCAATACACACAGGTGAATATTGTCATAGAAATTCTAACCTAACCTAACCTAACCTAACCTTACCTAACCTAATCTATTTTAGGTATAATTTAGCTATCTAATGGTGGTAAACGAAGTCTTAAGTGAAACAGCAAATTTTAACAAATAAAGTTCTACTAAGTTGAAGCAATAAAATAATTATCCACATATGGCAAAATCGTCCGTTGCTTAGTAAACTTAATCAGCGATTATCCCCATTTAGCGTGACATACCTACAGGATGATTTTTTATTCGAGAGCCCTAAATAATTCTCACGCCGTAAAAACTGTATCACTTGAGAACCAAATTTTTTGTGTAAATGTAGCCTAATGTTACAGATTGACGTGAAATGAACCTGAAAGGTATCAAGTATCACGTGACCCGTCTGTGGCATTTAGCGGTTTTCCCTCAGTCACGCCATGGCACTTACAACACACACAACACAACAAACCTAAACACAGTGAGCACAATGGCGTGACTGAAAACCGCAAAACACCACTGATGAGTCATGTGATAAATTACGTGATACCTGATAATTCTCCAACATACACGAACAATACAAAATATTAATCTCTGAATGTGCATTAGTATATTCTCTCTCCTATTGAATAATTGCATTGTTACTTGATAGATTATTAGTATCACGTCACCTCAGAGTATCGACTAAGCTTCAGGGGTTAAGATTTAGTGTGTGGCCGAAATATGGCCACTATTCACCTGAAAATGTCAAATGTAGCAAAAGCTTTGTTCCCTGCAGGTAGTGCATTGAGTGGTGGAGCAACGTATAAACTTAAGATATTCTGAATTTTATTATTATTATTAATTTTACTGCCCCAAGTCGTTCTGAAAATGACATACATTCTCGCATTTTTTTTTTTTTAATAATAGCAGTGTTTATGCGTGTTCAAGAGGTTGCCACACAAGTTCTCCCACTCTTGATGACACCTGTAGTAAGGACCGCAAAATTATCATATATTCCAACCATTTCTATGACATGCTGTTGTCTGTCATTAAGGTTGTCATTCCTGATTGTTGCCGTCTGGCCAGTGATATTTCATGAACTATTTACGTTTGAGAATGATCATTGAACACTGATTACGGGACGGACCCAGGCACCAATATTTGTTTTATTTACCCAGTTATCATCTTGGTGTATGAGACGTTGACTCTTTCCAGAGAATAATGGTCGTATTGTTTTTTGTGTTGGGGCAGTGTGGGTAAAACACACACACACACACACACACACACACACACACACACACACAGTTACGACCGTGTCGTATTTTTCTATTTTTTTTATATAACATGCTTCCACGTTGTTCCATATTATACCTGTAATGATGTGTTATATTTACTATTATATAATCTAGTCACCTTACCCTGTGCTGTTAAGGTTTTAACAGCAAATTGTGACCAAGTCCCAGGTTGCTGATCTGACTTTCTGCTTCATTTACACACAATTGCAGGGTCTCAATTGTTTCTCTTACCATTGACAACACAACATGCATATATCGTTTCTCACTTTTTATCTTTTTTTTTTCATTTTTGTATTTATAGTTCTTAATATTAAAATTATTATTATTACAATTACTGTATTATTATCGTCATTTTATTATTTTATTTTTGTTTTTTATCATAAATTTTATTTATTATGACTATTATTATTATGACTATTATTATGACTATTATCATTATTATGACTATTATTATGACTATTATCATTATTATGACTATTATTATGACTATTATTATTATTATTATTATAACTATTATTATGACTATTATTATTATTATAACTATTATTATGATTATGATTATTATTATTATTATTACATTTTCGCCCCCCAGGCCCCGATGTGGGTCAGTGACCTGTGTCCGGGTGGGCTAATCCCCGTAAAAAAAAATTATATAGGACCCACCAGCAGACGGAGTTTAGTCCAGTCCCTCTTGTCATTCAGTTCATGTTCTTTTGAGTGACACCAATCACCTGTAACTTATACTTTACTTTATTTCTGTTGTTGTTCCTGTCGCCACCAATGTGGTATATCTATGCGAGTACCTATTTATGTCTCTTATGTGTCCATCAGTGCTTGCTAAGTTACATTTAAGTAATTCAGTGTTGTTTCACGTTAGTAAATTTTAGTGTTAGTTATTTATATGTTTATGCAGTGTTAACGTAATCCTGTTTCGATGTTTTCGTATCATTTGTGTCTAAAAGGTTTCACTAGTGAATCAATTTGTTGTGACAGCCTACGAGGCTCTTTATTGTGTTAGTATTTAATCTAATTTAATTCTTAAAGGTTTACTTTATTTATTTTTATTCCCTTTTAATTTACTTCACTTTTCTTTTTGTTTGGTTACGCCTAGAACCTTGGATATTAAAGTAAATTAAGAGACGGCGTAACAGTTTTGGCGACCTTGCCAGGATTCACTAACTACCTTTTGACACTTGTGATATTCTTTTGTGTTTTATTTTTTTTTAGTAGCCATCATGGTTATCATTAGCCAAGATGATGTGGCTGCATTTGTATCAGGTAGTCCCTCCGTTGAGGAAGTTTCAAAATTAAGTGCACATGAATTAAGATTAATTTGCGAGTATTATGGTATGGAAATTTCTAGCAGCGCCAGTAAAGTAAAATTGTTTAACGCAGTAAGTAGTCAGCTGTTAGGAGATAGTGTTGATGTTAGTTTAAGAGAAGACCACGGTGAAGCTAGTCAAATTAATGTAGTTGAGTCACGGTCAGTGAATGATGAATTACGCCTTCTCGAATCACAAATAAAATTGAAAGAAGTTGGAATACGCCAGGCGGAACCTGAAGCTATAGCGAAAGATGTTGGAATACGTCAGGCAGAAGCTGAAGCTATAGCGAAAAGAGTTGGGATACGCCAGGGGGAAGCTGAAGCTAAAGCAAAAGTAGCTGAGGCTAAAGCGAAAGAAGCAGATTCAGAAAACTTGCGACTGAGTATACAGCTCGGTCAGAGTAACCCTTTTAACACCGATGGCCTCACCCCCAGATCTAGTTTTTCTCATTTTCATCCAGCACGTGCTGCTAGGCTAATGCCCACGTTTTCAGAGGAAACAGTTGAGGAGTTTTTTATTGCTTTCGAGAGACTTGCGACCACTTTAAAGTGGCCTATAGAGTTTTGGCCCATTTTGCTTCAGCAGGCGTTTACAGGTAAGGCTCTGTTTTTTCGTCTCTTACAGACAGTGACGCTAAGGATTATTTGTATTAAGGAGGAAGTTTTAAAAGCTTATGCCCTTGTTCCTGAAGCGTACAGACAACACTTTCGTGGCCTCCGTAAGAAGGCAGAGCAGACACACCTTGAATTTGCTAGGAGTAAAAGAGGTAGTCTCAAAGTGGTTACACTCCAAGGAAGCGAGTGATTTTGACTCCCTGACTGAGTTAATGCTCACAGAGGCATTTCTGAGAATCATCGACGAAGAGGTTACCTTATACTTGTTAGATAGGGAATTTAGTACTATTGTAGAGGCTATTAAGCATGCTGATGGATTTGTTTTGAGGCATGGTAGGACTAACAAAGATGTTATGCCCCCACAGGTTCAAAGGACTTTTAATCCCTCTCTCCAGAGCGAGACAAGGGAATACTAACAATAGTAATTTTGTGCGTGACAGGAGGAGCTGGACGCGTTCGCCACCTAATGGGGCGTCCAAATTTTCTACATACCCTTGTAGTTACTGTGGAAAGCCAGGTCATAAGGCAGAGTTTTGTTGGACAAGGCTGCAGCTAAATACGGGCAAACCAGCTATGATTATTACTGAAGAGACTAATACGTCACCAGTCGGAGTGATGGCTGGTTTGAGTAAGGCTGACAGCATGCCAAAAGGGTTGATTTCCACAAAAGGTGAAGCACGAGAGAGTGCAGTTTCGGTTCTCGCCTCACGAGACTTTGATCTTTTCCAGGAGAGTTTTGCGAAGGACCCAGACGTTGGTACCTTTCGTCCCTTTTTGTCACAAGGCACGATAGAAGTTGATGGTGTCGAAACACCAGTCACTATTTTTAGAGACTCGGGTTGTCTCCAAACTCTCATCAAAGAGGGTGTTGTTGCGGCGAGGAAGACTGACAAATACGTCGTTTTGGGATCCCTTTGGGGTCAAGGTGTAGCTCCTTTGGTTTTAGTACGTGTCAAGTCTGTTTGTCTTTCAGGGATAGCTAACGTAGCCTGCGTGCACGAACTGCCTGTTGCTGGAGTGGACCTCGTACTCGGTAACGATTTGGCGGGAGGCCAAATGGGGAACGTAACCCCACCTCCTGGGTTGCGAGAAAGACCAGAGTCTACCGCAGAGCTGCAACAACTTGAAGATGATATGCCCGGTGTTTTCCCTTTGTGTGCTGTGACTCGTTCTATGTCTGACTAATGATCATAATGTAACTCCTGTTGTAGATGATTCACTTTCCTTAAAAGGACTTTTTGCTGACCCAATTGCTTCCCAAGACATTTCTTCCGCAGTTAATGCTGTGACCGGGAGAGTTGCTTTAATAGCTGTTTGACCAGGTGTCCGATCCTGCCAATGATTCAGGCCCTACCACGAGATATTTCAGTCAAGACGGTGTTGTGTGCCGCCGCTGGCTCCCACCGACTATGTCAGAGGAAGACGCGGACTGGGCGTCTGTCACTCAAATAGTTCTCCCACACACTTACAGACATGTTCTAGCTCTGGCCCATGACGGTCGCTTTTCTGGACATCAAGGTGTCCGAAAGACGTTCAACAGGCTGGCCAGAAAGTTCTATTGGCCAGGTATGAGGAGAGATGTCACTAAATATTGTAAGTACTGTCATTTTTTGTCAAAAGGTAGGCAAAGCCAATCAGGCTATTCCACCTTTTCCACTTGTAAGAGTACCTCACGTACCTGAGCCCTTTACAACAGTACAGTGTGACATTGTTGGCCCTCAGCCTAAAACTTCTAGTGGGTTTGAATATTTATTTACAGTCATTGATACCTCCACCAGGTACTTGCATGCTGTACCTCTTAGGAAAGTTACTGCAAGGGCCCTAATATCATCCATTTTGTTTCTCATACTTCTACTGTTTGCTCATCAAGTAAGAGGTCCTTTGCACATAGTTACAGATAGATTGTTAGGTAGTAGTGAAGAGAGCATTAGCGTATTAAGTTTAGTAGATGCTAGAGAGAAGCTTCTAAGATGTTGGAACCTTGCCACAGACCACTTACAGCAGTCGCAGTCCAATACCAAGACATGGTACGACAAGCGTGCCAGACAGAGAGTTCCAGATAGGAGAACAAGTACTCATTCTCTTGCCGAAACATGGACAGCCGCTCCATGCGAAGTTCAGTGGGCCATATAGAGTGGTGAAGAAGGTAAGCCCCACAAATTATATTATCTCTACCCCTGACAGGCGCCGACTACAGCGCTTATGTCACGTCAACACCATCAAGCTGTACCACACACGCCCAGCACCCCAATTTGTTGCTGATGATCCATTTCCCGTGTGTGCCGTTGACACTTTCTTGGTAGATGGTGAGAAAGAAGAGGAAAAAGAAGGGGCAGGTCCACTCGCCCTGTCATCAGTCAGGGTTTGGCAGTCCAACTACGTGGAGTTGCAGGAGCTACAACGTCTACCGGGACACCAGAGAGCTCACGTGCTGGCCGCCATCCAACGACATCCTCTTATCTTCCAAGACAGGCCTGGCTGTACCACTGCCGTGGTGCATGATATTGATGTTGGTTCTGCTAAGCCTATCAAGCAGGCTCCCTACCAGCGAGTGGTGCTCACCAGTCACTCTAGTACCGAAGGACGGCACTCTTCGATTCTGCATCGACTTCCACAAGGTCAACGCCGTCACCAGCAAGGACAGCTTCCCTCTACCAAGAGTCGACGACTGCATCGAAGCAATCGGGAACGCCAAGTTCCTCTCTAAGATTCGAGGGTTTTGGCAAGTACCATTGACCCGTCGTGTTAAAGACATCTCCAGTTTTGTGACATTAGGTAAGACCTATAAATTTAATGTTATGCCTTTTGGGCTTTGCAATGCCCCTGCTACCTTTCAAAGGCTGATGTCACAAGTCACGGCCAATTGGCCTGGTTGTGTAGTATATTTAGATGATGTAATTTTTTCTGACACTTGGTCAGACCATTTATGTCAGCTAGACGCTCTCTTCACTGAGTTAGAAAATGTAGGACTTGTTATAAACTTTGCTAAGTCAGAATTTGTTTGTGCTCAACTTTTGTATCTGGGACATGTAACTGGGTTGGGAAAACTTGTTCCTCCCACAGCAAGGTGACACTATTTCTCAGATGCCTGTTCTATGTAACAAACGACAAGCCCGCAGATTTTTGGGTAGTGTGGGTTATTACCGGAGATATCTTTGTAATTTTGCCGAGTTAGCACTACCCCTTACTGATTTGTTGAAGAAGGGTAATATATTTATGTTGGACTTCAAGGTGTCAGGATTCTTTTCAAAACTTGAAAAATGTATTATGCTCATATCCTATTTTAAGAGCCCCTAATTTTTCTAAGCCTTGCAAGCTAGCCTGTGATGCTAGTGATCTGTTATCTAGACCCACAGAATGAACACTTATGTCATTATCAAAATTTGTGCAAGCAAAATTTTATTTTATGGGGAGAAGTGTTACGACCGTGTCGTATTTTTCTATTTTTTTTTATATAACATGCTTCCATGTTCCACATTATTCCTGTAATGATGTGTTATATTTACTATTATATAATCTAGTCACCTTACCCTGTGCTGTTAAGGTTTTAACCGTTATTATTTGTTCAAGCCCATCTTATTTCTTCATTTAGTATTGTAACAAGCATTCTTTGTTTCTCTAACGACCATCTGTAGCGTTAAACGACCCATGTTTCACCGGCGTGGCGAGAGCCGACCTTATACTGTGTACAGTATAGGACCCACCAGCAGATGGAGTTTAGTCCAGTCCCTCTTGTCATTCAGTTCACGTTCTTATTTTATTTCTGTTGTTGTTCCTGTCGCCACCAATGTGGTATATCTATGTGAGTACCTATTTATGTCTATTATGTGTCCATCACTGCTTGCTTAGTTACATTTAAGTAATTTAGTGTTGTTTCACGTTAGTTAATTTTAGTGTTAGTTATTTATATGTTTATGCAGTGTTAACGTAATCCTGTTTCGATGTTTTCCAATCATTTGTGTCTTAAAGGTTTCGATAGTGAATCAATTTGTTGTAACAGCCTACGAGGCTCTTTATTGTGTTAATATTTAATTTAAATAAATTCTTAAAGGTTTACTTTATTTTTATTCCCTTTTAATTTACTTCACTTTTGTTTTTGTTTGGTTACGCCTCGAACCTTGGATATTAAAGTAAATTAAGAGACGGGGTAACAACACACACACACACACACACACACACACACACACACACACACACAAAATATGTATACACATCTATATTATTTATACATGTAGCTATACAAGCCTTGTATGCCTTCACCCACATTCAACAGCGTTCGTATAAAAATAAACATCTCCCTCGACTTGCAATAATATCAAGTGATATCTTGACCCCTTTCCACTCGCTCCCACTCTCACCCTGAACGACTTTCCCATCAACCTTATCTCTCCCCATATCACTTGCTGAACCAATTGTAAACTTCTATAACCATTTAATGAATAAATCTATCAATCTATCTACTATACCTTATCCTGACACCTACGATTCACCCATCAACTCTCCCCCCCGGATCCACGAAGCCTGACCACCCCATCCTCTCCCTCACCTGACATACCCCCCTTCTTCCCCTTAACTAGCCACCAACCCTCCCCTCCCTCTTCCCTGAACCAGCCACCAACCCTTCTCCCTCATCCCTGAGCCACCACCAACCCACCTCCCCCCTTCCTCCCTGAACCAGCCACCAACCTCCCCCCTTCCTCCCTGAACAACCACCAACCCTCCCCTTCCCCTGAACAACCACCAACCCTCCCCCCCCTGAACCAACCACCAACCCTCCCCTTCCCCTGAACCAACCACCAACTCCCCGAGGCCAAACTGTCTTTCTTCGATCTTTTCTGATGGTCTTATTATCGTCGTTGTTGTTGTTGTTGTTGTTGTTGCCTAAGTTTCACGTGTTGCATGTGTGGTAGTAGTGTTATGGTGTGCTTAGGAGTGTTATGGAGAGCTTAGGAGTGTTATGGTGTGTGCTTAGGAGTGTTAAATCTGTGGTAGTAGTGCTGTAGTATGCAGTGGTAGTGTTATGATAGGCGTGTGGTTAGTAGTAGGAAGAGTGTGTGTGGTGCAAGTCGGGTGCTGAGGTGAGGTTAGGTTAGTTTCATGTCAATATTCAAGGATTTATTTTTGGGTCCTTTGGAATTTCTGGATGTTGGAGGCAGATGTTGTTGATACCCAGGTTAGGCTACATTCGTTTATTGAGATCTCATGAAGATTAGGCATTCGTTATTTCACCTGATGATTAAACACCCTAACGCTACCTGGAGGGAGCTTGGTTACATTGTGTTATTTTGGGTTATGTTTGGGTAAATTAAATTTAGGTTATATTAGATTAGCATTAGGGTAATTAATCATCAGGTGAAATAAGCTGGGGTTCCTAATCTTCACGAAAACCGTTTAGTATCGCGAGATTAAATGTTTATATATTGTTTTGGAAGGTAATTTTTTTAGATGTTTTGAATGTGTTGATTTGTCTTGTCTTCTGGTTTTTGCGTTGATGTTAAATGTGTTTGGTGAAGGTCATATTTGTGCCCAAAATTGAGCCAAGGATCTATTGGCAATTCTTTGTTGAATATCGTAACGTATGACTGAACCCGAGGATAGTGTGTCCATCCGGGGATAGAAAGATAAACAGTGGCAGTAGATAATGAGAATGTAAGCGTTATGCAGTTTAAAATGTGTCGTTCCAGTGCGTTTAGGTATATCTTGAAGAATTGTTGGGAGTTAATAATATCTTATATATTGAGAGGCAGTTTGGTAGGTCGTGTATACATAGTAAAATAGTATTGATCTAGGTAGTGTAATAATAAGTTTACTGAAGCGTGTGAAAGAAAGTGTATACGTTCCCTGTGGCACACCATTTACAGTAGGTTAACATTCTAAAACTGGATCAGAACAGTACAGGTATTTGGAATGAACTCAGTAACACGAGTTTCTTGATCACATTTTGTCATTATTGTGCATCATACCGTTCATTATTTAGTTTGTGTGTATGTGTGTGTGTGACGGTTGTGTGTGTGTGGTGTGTGTGTGTGTGTGTGTGTGTCGGCACATCGGCTCTGTACACAGCCTGGAGTTTATATTTCTGAGTTGTGCCTGATAACTTATGAATGAGTTTATTGACCATATTGTACCATTATTCAGCATCGTTGTGTTCAATATTCAGTAGATGTGTGTGAGTGATAGGACACATCAGTGCAGCTCTCGCCTTTGTAAACCGTCTGCAATGAGAGGTAATGGAGGGCGTCTTACCGAGTAGCAATCCTTTACTCACGACTCATTTCCCCATGTCACGTCACCATTGGGTCTGTGTTGACAAGAGCTTGTTTATTTATGGTTTATCTCTTTCTCTCTATCTCTTGTGTGTGTGTGTGTGTGTGTGTGTGTGTGTGTGTGTGTTTACTCCTTTAAATAGCTCATAATTGTAATATATCACTCTTATCAAATAACTCCTTTAAACGTAGACTAATACCGTACATTTAAAATTGATACCCAATTACATTTAACATCAATATTTCATATTAGATTGATCTATAGTACTGTATAATACATTTTAGGAGTGACCACATTTAAAGTGTCACTTCTGCTTATCTCACCTGATGATTAACCTACCTAACTAACCGAACAATATCCTACCCTAAACTAACCTAATATTAACGCTAGCCTAACCTAACTTTATCCTATGTAGCGTTAAGGCAGTTAATCTTCAGGTGAAAGTTAATAAGCTGTGATGTCCAATCTTCATGTGATCCGGAAGTTGCTAGTCCCAGACACTATGTACAAAGGTCAGCAAGTGACGCATAAAATTATTGAACAAGTAATTTTACTAGACAGGAGACAAACCTTATTACTTCTGTGAGCAAAGACAACCTGTTTATATCGCCAACAAAATTACTGCTATAGAATTTGACGTGTTTTTTTTTAAGGTGGCGTGTACAGAGGAGTAAAACCGCCTGGGGCTACGAAATATGTTTACGTTGTAGATGGAGGTAAACATTGATTTCTGATCGTAAGGAGAATTTTACTGATACTGTAAAATCAGCGTTGTTAATTTGGATCATCTGAAGATTAGACACCCCAGCTAATTTCATTCGATGAGTAGCCTAAAAACCTCAACGCTACCTTGGGGAATTAGGTTAAATTAGCTTAGGTTAAGTTAGTCTATGGTCAGGTCCTAACCTACATTAAACAAACCTGAGTGGAACATTGATATGGCTAATTTATTAATGCAAAGTCAATCATTTGATTCGTTTCGTGAAATAACTGATTACACAACTTGACTATATAATCCTAAAAATTGTCTAAAAGTAATGCGAACGGAACTGCCAAGCCAAATACTTTTCTTCAGAATACACAAACCAACCACACCTAACCCACTCAAACCACAGCTAACATAACCCAACCAAAGTTAATATAACCCGACCACAGTTAACATAACCCAACCACAACTAACCCAACACGACCGCAGCTAACCTAACCCAACCAAAACTACCATAAGGGCTAGGTTAAGTTTATACTGTAATATCTTCAGCTGTCAAAAGAAAAAAAATGGGCTCGCGGTCCTGTTTTTTTTTATAATACTCCAACATCGGGAGTGCGAGTCTTATCCCGAATCCAGGGTTTTTTGTGTTGCAGATTTGAGAGGTTCACGGAGCTGAAGGCGCACTGCTACGTCAACAGGGAGGATAATATAGACATGTTGAGCATATGTGAGTATTATATATCTACTTCGCCTTTAACTCCTGCACTGTCTGTATTGTGGTTAAGAGGGATCACCTGAAGCTTAGACACCCTAGTTTATTCCATGAGATGATTAAAACACCCTATTTTTTTTAACCTAATCTAGTCTAGCGTAATGTAATGTAACGTTCCAATCTACCCTAACATAATTTAATTCATCTTAAATTAACCTAACCAAACCAAATGATAGGTAACGTTATAGGGTGTTTAATCATCAGGTGATATAAGCTGGGGAGGTTTACAGTCAACATAAACCAACCCACCCAACCCAACCAAATCTAATAATTTATTTTTAAGTTGGACCTGATTGATTCATTCGTTTTCTCTAATGCCATTTTGCCGGTACAGGATGAGTCAAGAGTCCCAATCATAGTAATATTAATTTTCCAGTTTTATCCAAATACTGTATATGACTAAACTACAAGCCTCGGTCAAACACATGGTAATTTCGGAGTAAAGCACTGCCACCAGGAGTTGTTCGATTTCGTTTGTTTTCTCCACAGAGGTTCTTATTATTATAGTATTTTAAGAAATGAAAACTTTTGTTTTAGTTGTTCTCTATCTACGATCGTAAATCACCTGTAGTGGTCAGGGCATGAAGGATACGGGAAATTGCGGGGTAAACACGGTGAAAACTGATCATATGACACTAAAATGATGTCTCTACATGCTTTATTGTTGAATAAATTAATTATTTACCGTAAAAACACCTCCGAAAAATTTGTCGTCACCGCATATCGTCGGTTTGTTTAACCGACATGCTTGGTTCGAGCGTACGCTCACGCCCACAAAAAAAATAATAATAAAATTACACTATGACGCTTCCATATACTTTCAATGGTACCAGATATTAAAATAAGTACTTTGTTTAATATGAAAAGGGTCTGGGTGGGTGGAACCCCTGGCTAGGAAGTTAAGTAAGGTTAGGTAAGTTTCTTTGGTTGGTTAGATCAGATTCTATTAGGTTCCGTGCAGTGTTGTTGCATCGTTATTACTCACACCCTTATGAACGTAGGTTTTATTGAGCGTTTTTTTTTTTTTTTAACACTGGGATGTAGATTTTAACATTTTTGTTTGTGATCGCGCTATTTGGGTTTTCATTAGTGTGTAGTATCGACTTATTGTGTTGTAAGCCACTGAAACCATACAGCCTTGTTGGCCACACACCCTACACCATACATCCTTGCTGGCCACACACCCTACACCACATATCCTTTAAGACATCCTTCACCACGAGCCCTTCACCTCACATCCTACACTCCGCATCTTGGACCACACACCCTTTAATGCTCATCCTAAACCACACATCCTTTACCGCATACCCTGTACCACTGGCCAGAAACCCCCATACGCAAGATGGAAAAAAATTATCGGAAGCAAATTTTACAATTTTGATATTAAGAATTACATGCAGATATACGAAATATAGGGAGTTCATCATTTACCTTGATTTTGTCGTGGTGAAGTAATGACGTTGAACATCTTGTATGTCAGCCGAGTGAGTTGTGGCTCAGGAGGACGTTTAGCACTATATTTCTACGTTTTAAATATTTTCCACTATTTTCCATTGTAAACACTACTAGGCTAAATCACTAATGGACGTACACAATTTTTTTTACACTATGCAAATACAAGTAATTACAAATCACCACCACACTGAACACAGTATACAATCAGTGTGGCCACGATCCCAACGGTTCATCACACTGAGCTAATTTTCTATGGTTCCGTAACTTCCGTCAACTTGTTTTACGGTGGCATCACACTGGCACTTTTTGCGACACTTTATTACACTAACTATCCAACGAATTTTTATTTTCTAATCGCGTACCGTAAAACACACACACGCAAAATCAACAAGTATATAATTATAGGGCACAAATTATCCGCCACACACAGCCACCGTCTGAGTAGAGAAGAGGCTATTGAGCTGGATATCTGTGAGTAACTGTGAGTAAAAGCAACTCGTCCCTCCCACTTCGGCTACTGTAGTACCCGGCCAAGTGCTCCTGATTTTCAAGAACATATCGAAGGTTTTTAGGAATATTAACATCAATAAAAAAATGTACACTTAAGCAATCTCTTTAAAAATAGTGATAATACTTATATTTAAATTAAAGTTAGTTATTTTACGGCGCTCTATATTTTATTTTGTATAATTATCCTCATCATGGACTATGGATCTTGCTTGACTTGAAAATTGGCGCCAACTGTCCAGCAAATCAGGCGAATTGATGTTGTTAAGTGCTAGTTTGATAGTTTGATGCCCCATGGCTTAAGTCCACTAGTATTTTATTTTTGTTATACTGTACAATAAATCCCATAGAAATTAATAAATTATTATTCTGTAGTATATACTCGTATCCCTCATAAATGATAAGAAAACATGTTTCTATTTTTCCTTCTTCAATTGTTGCAAAGGCACCTTAAACAGACCCGGTGCAAGGAAAGGCAAGCCACATGCATCATCATTTGGTATTGTCTTGCAGGAACTGTTCACGGGGAATTTGGAGGCTGGCTGGTCCCTGGAGATGAATGGTTCACTCGTGCTGGGCCAGGAACAAGATAGCCTTGGCGGGGGCTTTGACGTTACGCAGGTCAGTAGTCTTGAGCTTCACTCAATCTGGCTCTTTCACTGTGATCATATATGGCTATTTTTACAGTATTTAACCTTTATCATCTTCCCCCCCCCCCCCATCACTGTTTTCATCACATATAGCTCTCGTCACTGCCTTCATCATATCCGGCTCTTCACTGTCTTCTTCATGTTCATCTCTTCAGTTTTCGTTATATCTTACTTTTCACTTTTCTGCTTCTTGTCACTCAATTTGTAATATCTGTCCATTCAATATTTTCATTATATCTGGCTCTTTTTCACTTACCATAAATCATACTTGGCGTTAGTCACTGATACTGCATCATACTTGGCCATGGTCACTGTTAATACATCAAACTTGGCCATAATCAGTTACATTATATTTAGCCTCAGTCACTGTTAAAATATTCACTGATGTTTCCAAGAATAGTCATAAGCTTGTAAGTTAGGAGAGTTGTCATATTTGCAGTGGAACAGACACAATATTGGAGGTCAGCTGCATTGTATTTCTTACATGTTCAATACATTTGTTTGA
Organism: Homarus americanus; assembly: GCF_018991925.1. Lineage (NCBI taxonomy): Eukaryota > Metazoa > Arthropoda > Malacostraca > Decapoda > Nephropidae > Homarus > Homarus americanus. The sequence goes on from NW_024717867.1 coordinate 22,079, forward strand.
GTAGTGTTTATTCATAAGATGTTCAATAGTTAGGTTGGGTTAGTTTAGGTATTGTTAGGTTATTTTATATAATGTTAGTTTAGGTAAAGTCAGAGATTTATTACAATATTATCATAACTATTGTATTAATATCAGAAAAAAAACCTTCCTACAAGCATTATTACCCTTTAATGGAAGGCTTAAGGGACACAAAAATAGTTTGGGAGTACACTTGTGAACCAGGTTAGGGAGCCACTGCATCTACTGTACATACCGTACTGTATGTTTTTATAATATTCTGACGTGACAATATCCCCATCACACTCACTTCACACCTTGATCACTACTTTCCACATGGCTGAGATGAATAACATGATGTGCAGGTGATGATTGGGGAAATAGCTCAGGTTTCCATTTGGGACCGCGCATTCTGGCACACCGAAGTGGTGGATATGGCTGCCTGTCACACCCTGGGTCGAGGTAACATCTTCAACTCTGACACAGATGAACTAGAAGTATATGGAGTTACCTTCAAATTCGTGGATGTAGAGAGTTTTTGCAGGTAATGTTGCTGTCCTTTACAATTTATCAGAAACATTCAATACACACACAAACATATGTACTGTACTGTAATTAATCATAAAATTATACAAATCCTTGCACATTGATACAGTAATATTAAAGACTGAGATGTCTGTTATGTATATATTTCTCTTCTCATAACACTAACAATACTGTATTGAGTTAATAAAAATATTTGTGAAACAGGTACATAAGTTGCAGGTCTTAGGCTCTGGAAGCTTTACCTCTGAAAATGTCTTGATGGTCAGTGGGTGACCTTAAACTTGTTTCTTGGATATTGATGAAATGTTTTGGATAACTATATGGGATTTAGATATAAAGATTTTTATTCGGTAAAATCATCATATGTGTATAGATAATGCAGGTACAGGTATACAGTTCAGCATGTACAGTATAGTATACCTGTATAAACAATGCAGGTATACTTACGAACTAGTTACGTTCCTGAGGCTTGTTTGTAAGTCCAATTGTTTGTAAGTCCAAATTTACTCCTGTAGATACCAAACATATTGTAAAAAATGAAAAGATAATGAATATTTAGTACAGCTATACCCTTTAATACAGCCTTAAAACCTGGTTCACTCTTCTCCTCTTAGGTAATGTTTGTTCTATCTGGAATTTTCTTCAAAACAATCCAGTCTCATCCACATTAAACACCTGTTCTGGCAGGTAACCCCCCTCAGTGATGATGTTTGTATCTCTGAAAGTTTGTAAGTTGGACGTTCTTAAGTAGAGTAGCACCTGTACACAGACTCTGCAAGTCTACAACCAAAGTATGGAGCCAGTGCAGGTATACAAACAATGGCTAAAAGTGAGGCAATTTCACCAAGAATAATCAACAAAGCCATCAAATACTTATTTCCAGTAGAACCCTTAATAAGTGAAAGTTTACATTGGTAGTACAGCGGTAACACACGTACCTCTCTTAATATGTCCTAAGTTTGATTCCTGGCCTTGAAAAGACATGGGATGGGTGTTATACTGTGTGACCTTACCAAACATTGCAAGTTTCCTCTTGTACTAACTCTAAATAATAAAGGTAGTAAAAATTAAACAACAAACAGGGCAACAACCCAAATGGTTAATAAGCTGATAAGTGGTAATATTATAAATCATTCAATTAATCAAATTACCCACTCGCTCAAGGCTATGGGGGTGCTGGTGGTAGAGTGGTACCACTCTTGCCTCGCAAGCGAGATGTCAGGGGTTCGATTCCCGGGCCGGTGGAAGTTGTTTGGACATACTTCCTAGCCCCCATTAGTCCCTGTTCACCTAGCAGTAAAGTAGGTACCTGGTGTAAATCGAAAGTTGCGAATTCGTATTCAGGGACAAGTTGTTGGAGCTTCCAATAACTTGATGACATAAACCATTGACTCTTCAGGCTTCTACGCCCTTAACTCATGAGACATAAAGGCAAGCATGAACTCAGCATGCTTTCCTGTTGGGCACTGTAAACGCTTCTGCGCTTCACCTTACACAAGGATGTAGGGGTGCCCAATAAAAATAAATAAATAAATAAGTCTATCACAGGTAAATTAAGTCAGAAAGTATAGTTATACACGGGGTCCCCAACTTTCTAATGCCAGCTGATATTAAGTGATTTTAGATGTATACAAGGACTTAAGCTATGATACAATTTGATTTTAAACATTGTTCTGAAAGTACGGTGTGCACATAGCATGAATTTCGACTTACGTACAAATCCAGCTAAGAACGTGCTCAGGAACGGAACCCATTCGTAACCTGGGGACCCCCTGTACAGTGTTGTGTATCCTTCTAGCTTGTGAAGCCAAGTAGGTAAAAACCCTCACACAGTTCCAGAAATGCACATAGGCTTAAGACACTTAGGTGTATAATATTTTTTACAATACAAAACACTAACTGTGATAAGTAAAATATTTTGTTTTTTTATCTTAGGTCACCAAACCACTACTACATGATCCTGCCAGAGGAGCAGACTTTGTCAGAGTCCAATGACCAATGTCAAATGTTGAAGGCACCTTTAGCAGTGCCAAATGATGCCACTGACAATGACCACCTCACTGAGGAGCTCCTCCCTTATGAGCAGCTCTGCTCTCCAGGCAAAGACTGGAAACAATGGCTTGGCATCAGTGACATCTAGGAGGAGGGTGTCTGGAGAAACATCCACTCTGATCATCCTGTGGACTACTTGAACTTTGCCCCATCATATCCTCATGGAGGATTGCTTTACAACTGTGCCTTGTTGACTGTCTCAGGCTCCTGGCAAGATACTGAATGTCTTAAAACAAACAAAAAATGTGCTGGGTGCTCAATATATAGGTCAGACTTTCTACACCTCAGAGGTTTATGTTTTGACAGTGAATATCAAATTCGGTTCAGACTGTCAGGATATACCAATAACCGACCTCATTTCCGTGGGTTTTATGATCTCTTGATAATATGGGATGCACCCAATAAAACTTGGCTTCTACAGAGATATTTAGATAACTCGACCCTTATGTATATAAATACATTGACAACTAATGCTTATCCAACAGGTAAACATGAGTGGATAACAGACAGAGAAATGTGTGGTGTCGCTAAAGGTAATATCATAACCCTTAGCCTCTCACCTTGCACAAGTGAGGACTTTATGTGCTCATCTGGCCAATGTACTGATCAACATTTTCGTTGTAACTTGGACCATGGCTGTACTGATGGCAGTGATGAGGTCAACTGTGGTAAAGTGGAGGTTGGTGATGAATACCAGAGTGAACTGCCTCCTGCAGGTCCCAAAGGAAGTGTTCTAAAGCTCCTTCAAGAGCTTATTTTGCTAAGGGTGGTTGGCATTGATGACATTAGCATGGCCATTGATGTAGAACTCCAAGTGGTCCTGACATGGATAGATGACCGATTGACCCTAAGGCACCTGAGTGTGTCTAGAGGTGGGGCCATCCTGACCAAGGACGAAATGCAGATGGTGTGGACACCCAAGTATCAACTGATGAACCTCGAGAGTGGCAAGATGGAACTGCTGGAACAGAGCATTATTATAACTACGGCTAACAATGCCACAGTTTCTGCCTTCAATAATGTTAACAGGGGTAAGATATTAGGGACTACCTCATAATTTATGTCCAAAACCCTTGCTTAAAGAAGGTGTTTCCCACAATTATAATCTTAGAGGTACTGTACATTTAATCCAAACTCACCATGAAAGAATGTAATTTCACAGAAACCCCACTGGCAAATCATTTACTAGTTTAATTTAACCAAATAAACATATGCAGCAGCGGACTGATATACCGGTACATTATTACTCATTCATCATCATCAATTTTCCTTTAAATGTTCATCTTAAAAGATTAGTATCTAATATTTGGAAGTTTGTATAGGAGTCATTAATGTTTTGGAATTTCCTCACTTTAATACTGCCTTCCTTTGTTTGCAAGTATGAGAGTTACAGTCTGTAACAACGACATTGTTTCCACTTGGCAGACTTGCTTTACCCCGGTGCTACCAACAACCTCTCCATCATCAGCCACTACACAGCAAGATTCACCTGCTTTTTCAGATTTTTTGGCTACCCTTTTGATGTGCAGTCTTGCACTATCGATGTTCGTCTCCCATCCACTTATGAGGAAATTGTTGAATTCTCAGAGGAAGTTATAATCCACTACACTGGTGCCACAGACCTGGCACTCTATACCATCAGGGACATCATGCTTGGTTCAGACTCGGGGACTAACAAGGCAGTCTTAGAATTCAAGCTCCACCGGCGGCCAGGTGTGGTCATGTTGTCTACCTTCCTACCCTCCTCACTACTGTTACTGGTGAGCTGGTCAACGCTCTTCATTAAACTTGAGGCACTCAATGTTCGTGCCATCATGTCTCTCACAACACTCCTCGTTCTCTACACGCTCTTCTCCAATCTCTCTAGTTCTCTTCCAACAACTGCAGAGATCAAACTTATAGATATCTGGTTCTTTTTTATTATATCTCTCCTTTTTGTAAACATCATGGTGAATGTGTTCGTCAGGAATGAAGTAACACCTAGGCCTTCACCATCAGTCAAGAGGGTGACGCAAGTCCGGCCAATGCTTCAAGAAGATTTACCTCCCATCGAACTTAAAATTTGTGTCAGTTAGATTTCTCTATATTTACAAAATGATTTTCATACCCATATTAATTATAATATTTAATATATTCTTCTGGTTGGCTGTATTCATTTTGAAGTAAATACTGTACAGTACTGTACTTTGATTTTAAAATTCAAATTTTGCTGCAAAATTCAAAATGTAAGTCTTACAGCATTTGGGAATGACAAAACAAGGAGGAAGAGACGTACAGTATTATGTACCAGAATTTAAACTCACACTCTGCTAGTTATTTGGCCTTGAGAGATTTTTTCTCAATAAAAAGTCAGGTAGCGACATGTAAATTAAAACTAAATGTTAGGATTTTATTCATAATATACTGTATTCAAAGCAGGTGAGTTGTTCTCATGATGTGACAAGGATAATAGCCTAAGGAGATATATGTATGAGATTTTTTCAATTGGTTATAATCCTGATGGAATATTTTGTAATTATTTTTCAATTAACTCTAGTTGTAGTCAGGTGATGCCTCCATCACACAAAGCTTCTGGGATATAAATGTTCACTTTTAGCATTTGTGTTATAATAATTACATAAGTTACCAGTACAGTAGTTGACATATAATGCAAATACAATCCATCTTCTTATTGTTCACACTTTGACTCTTCCTGGTATAATAAAAGTTCACTAGAATCAGAAAAAAAAATTCTCCTTCCATTTACGGACAGCCATTCTATCTCACTGACGTAGCTGATGTTTTACTCTGGTATTCTCCATTTACAAAACCCCCAAACAGTTTAACCATCACCTCACACAACCTAGTACAGTACAGTACTATTACCCATCAGAAGGATGGCCATCTCCAAATTATTAATTGTTGTACTCCGATGACGTTTCTTTGCCTCACAGAACATCATTGTTGTGAAAAAGATGCCTCAGACATTAAACCATATCTAGTGGGTCTGTGACCTAAGAATCTAAATACAGTAGTAATATCCCCATTAGCCAGAATAATTGGTGCAGCAGTTCTGCAATTGAGATATTTTCCTGTATGGAAAAAAAACACATCCTGGAATTTTCAGGTACTACTGGGGAGGTTTCCTCGAGTCTAAACTACACATCTCACACGGACACAGAGCTGCATTTATTTATGCAAACACCATTGTACATATAAAATATACTGTAAATAAAGAGAATACCTACTACTACTACTGAACTGAATACTGTACTCACCAGCAGATGCTGTCATCTTGAGCTTGTGATGCAGGCAGGCCAGATGATATGATGATGATACAGGATGGCCTGCCTTTGTCCCTGTAGCAGGTGTTGCTAACTGTCACTCTCCTCTTCCCCATGAAGGAAAGGATTGAATATGCACTGTATACTGTACATAAACCCTTACACACTAGCATGCATTGTCCAATACAGTACAAATGGCACTTTCATACTTACAGAAAGTACAGTACAGTATACAAAACTGAAAGTACCCTCCATTCACCTTTTTACATCTTAACAATGCTTTAATGGCATTCTTGGCTGATTTTATGCTGAAACAGTAATGTACAGCACTGCAAAACAATGCAGATCATATGTAAAAATAGCAGAGCAAGCGAACAAGCTTGTACAATAGCAACAGACAATGAACTAAGAGTGTCATGATGCAAGAGTTTGAGAAGATAGGCTGTGAGATATGTTAGCCAAATTCATAGGTATCCCAAACACACATGACAGTAGTGACCAATTGTAGCTCATGAGCATTCTGAGCCTACCCACCCATGCGTCGATAACATGATGCAATCTCCGAAATTCTTTCCCATGCCTGGAATGGAAAGATTTTCTCAAATTTTCAGAAATCGCATGATACAATCCTCAGAAATTCGCTGCCATGCCCAGAATGCAGAGATTTTCCCGAATTCTCAGAATGCCCCCCCAACCCCCAAGAAAAACCCAGCAGTTGGAATTCTGTGGAACAAATATTCCTGCTAATGGAGATTACTTATCAGTTTTCTCTATAGAGTCAGAAGGAAAAATACTTTATTTTTGGAAGACATCATATTTTATTTGAGATTATCAAAATTTATAAAACATACAAAATACATTCTATCTTCTCCAAATTATATATATTTTCAGTAATGCAAGATATATTAACCAGGTACACAAGAAGCCATGACAAGGATACATATTGGTTCATAAATCATGAGTAAGTTCAGTACTATAATCATGCTCCGGATTTGCTGGTGTTAATACAGGTTGTACCTCTCTAGTCCGGCATTCTGTGGTCGAACGATTTTAGTTTGTCAATAGGTAGACAGGCAGTTTTTTTTTTTTTACTTATCTGATTATTATTATCGAGAGTATTAAATTTTTGCCCTCAGGTCCCAATGTGGGTGGTGACCTATGCCGGGTGGGCTAATCCGTAAAAAACAAAACAACAAATGGTGGAAATTAGGTTTGTTTACATCCGGCAGTTCGGCTGCTCTCTCTCTCTGCTTGTCTATACAGAGTACAACATTTAACCCTTCAATATATATGAGCAGTAAATAAGTGTTGCTTTCATATTCTTATGTAGAGTAATGCGATATGTTTTCACATGTCTTGCCCATACCACGATCTCACTTTTTTTTACCATTAATGGTTAGCTACTTATATTGTTCCAGTTATTAACATTAAATAACATTACAGGTACTTCAAACAACCATATTAATTTTATT
>NW_024717868.1:0-15614 GCF_018991925.1 Homarus americanus
TCTGCTCTGCAGATTTTGGCGAGGAGACCGGCTGTCACCTGCTTGACTCGTACTGCCAGGGGTGGTAGCTCGGTTTCCATTTGCAGATTGCAGATTCTGGTCCACATGGGTGCTCCGAGCATGGTCCTGAGAGCATTGTTTTGAATGACTTCTAGCTTAGCTATTTGGTCTTCTCTCAGTCCAATGAGTGCTGGAGCACTGTAATCCACCAGCGATCTGATGGCGGCTGTGTAGTAGGCTTTGAGCACATGAAGGTTTGCTCCTGCGGATTTGCTGGTGAGCGACCTCATTATATTGTGTCTGCTCTTCGTCCTGTGCCTGAGATACTCGAGTTGCGGCTTGAAGGTGAGTTTCTGGTCAAACCAGATTCCAAGACACTGGTGGGCGTTGGTCCAGACTACCGGCGTGTTTTGTATGGAGAGCGTCTTGTCTGGTGTGTCTGTGCAGATGTCCATCGCTTTCGACTTGGCTGGATTTATCTTGAGTCCAAGTCTGTTGCACTCCTCTTCTATAAGTTGGAGTGCGTGTTGCGTGTTGGCTAGTCTGTTCGATCCTCTTACTATGAGCTGTAAGTCGTCTGCATAGCATAGGAGCTTGGCTGTTTGTCTGAAGGGAAGTTTGACTAGATTTTCCATCAGGACGTTGAACAGCATTGGACTGAGGATGCCTCCTTGTGGGGTTCCGTTTTCATGGACCCTGTAGCTTGAGGTTGCTCCCTGAAAGCGTACTCGTGCTTCTCTCTGTGTGAGGTAGTTCTGGATCCACCCCAACAACCTTCCTTTGACGCCTTTTTTAGCGAGCGTAGTTGTAATGGCCAATGGATTTGCTAGTTCGAAGGCCTTCTCCAGGTCGAGGAAGACCACCAGAGCTGGTTTGTAGTCCACTGTGCTGAGTATCTCGGCGATGTTGTTGCCTGTGCCGGTGTTCTCGGTGTAAGCAAAGATGTGAGGGTATGGGCTGCCTACTTTCCACTTGAGTCGGTTGAGAGCCATTCTTTCTCCCGTCTTCGCTATGCAGCTGAGAAGGGAGATGGGCCTCGGTTTATCTGGTTCTCTGGGCTTCGGAATGGGCTGTATATCTGCCTTCTTCCATTCCGGTGGGAGTCTTTGTGCTGTCCACGAAGCATTGATGGCTTGCAGCAGAGCCTCGTGTCCGGCTGTACCGGCATGAGAGAGCATGGAGTAGGTTATCCTGTCGGCCCCTGGAGCTGTATCCTTGCTTCGTTTTAGCGACTTCTGGAGTTCTTGCTGGTTGAATGGTCTGTCAGTGTCATCTTCACTGTTGCAGGCCTCTTGGATCATCTGGAGTCTGACCTGTCGCAGACGCCGTTGTGTCTCCTCCGCCTGTCTCGGGAGGTTTTTCGTTGCTGCTCGGTCAGAGAACAGTTTTACAAGTCTCTCGGCTTCCTCTTCTGGGTTGGGATGGGTTGGTGGTGGTGGTGTTGCCTTCCCAGATGCCCTTCGGATCTGGGCCCACATTTTGCCAAGGGAGGTGTGCTCGTTCAGTTCGGAGCACCACTTGAGCCAGCTTACGTTTTTTATTTCTTCCTTCTCTTCCCTGGTATCCTTAACTATGACTTGCAGGAGATGTCTGTTTGTTGCCGTGGGATGTCTCCTGTAGTTTCTTCGGGCCATGTTCACTCTGTGGTTGAGTTCTTTCACCCTGGGACAGTAGTACCAGTAATCATTGTACTGTCTTGATGTGGGTTTTGTTTTTGGGATAGCCTCTTCTGCCGCTAGGTGAAACGCCTCGACCAATTGGTGGTGGAGGGTTGTTTCATCCGCGGGTGCTGCGCCGGCCGGCTGTGATTTTTCGCGCCACTTAGCCAGGTGTTTCTTGAAGAGTCCCCAGTCTGCCTTTTGAGTGTTGTATCTCCATCTCGGGGGGGGTGGAGTGGGGAGTTTGTTCACCTTCAGCGTTGTTAGGGTGGCGAAGTGGTCACTGGTCAGCGTGGGGTGTATCTGCCAGGAGGCCGAAGGCTGTAGTGCACTGGAGACGAAGGTTAGATCTAGCCTTCCTCCCCTAGTGTGGGTGGGCTCTCCGGTGTTCAGGAGGCAGATCTCAGGTGTATCTTGAAAGGTGGTGTATAGGTGTAGGCCGTCTTCATTTGTGGGGCTTGCCGAGCTTAGGAAGGGATGATGTGCGTTGAAATCCCCTCCTATGAGTGTGGCGTGGTCGGCGGCCGAAGCAAATAATTGAGTAACCTCCAGTGAGCCCCTTGGGTTCTTGTAGATGTTGTGAACAGTTAATTCTCGTTCTTGGAGGGTTACTTTGACGGCCTGTGTCTCGATGTTTTCCCCACATGGAAATTGCTGCGTGACATCGGCGGAGGGTATGCTTGACTTGACCAAGATCATACATCCTCTTGTTGACGCCTGCGTGAAATGCCTCCTGTATGTCTTGTAACCGCTGAATTTGAAACAGTGGTGTTCTTGTAGAAGTGTTTCTTGTAGGAGTATGATGTCAAGCTTGTCCTTGGCTGCTGCTTCTTGTAGGAGGTGTTTCTTGTTTTTGATGCCCTGAGCATTCCATGTTAGGATGTTCAGGGTGCTGATGTTTTCCACCACTGTTTCATCGGGGACTTGCCCGAGGACGCTCCCCATGAGTATTTGGAGCTGTGTGGGTTGGATCTTGTGGCCCAGTAGTCCGGCTAGGCCCTCCGCGAAGGTTGTCAGTACCTTGGCTAGGTCTGATACGTGTATCATTCCTTCTGGTGCCTTGGTGTGTGCTTCTTTTGTCTTTCTCGTGGTTGTCGTTGTCTGCTGTTTGGGTGGCTGAGGTGTGGCTGTAGTGAGGCCAGGAAACTGGGCTGCACTTTGGGTGTTGACTGGCTGAGGAGGTTGTCTTTGTTGTTTGGGCCTTTGGGTTCCCCACACGAAGGTACTTGGTGGGGCTGGTGTGTAGGCGGTGGGGGCCGGTCTTGCTGCTGGTCGGTTTGCCTGGACCCTCTTTGTTCTCTCGGAGCATCCAGGATTCCAGGCGTGGTGTTTGCCCCCGCAGTTGGCACACTTGGGGGCAATTTTTCCCCCATTTTTCAGTTTGGTGAGGCAGGACTGTGTGCCGTGCTTCTGTGCGCAGACTGCGCAGATTTCCCTGTACGTGCACCTTGTCTGATGGTGCCCGTATTTCTGGCATCTGAAGCATCGCAGGGGCTCTGGGACGAAGGGCCTCACTTCGTAGATCCCTCAGGTTTTGAGGTCTATGGTGCTGGGGGGTGAGCCGTAGTGCGTTATGAGGACTTGTTTCGTGGTGGCCGTCTTGTCGGACAGGGGAGAGCATCTCTCGGCTTTTAGGATCTTCGGGTGGTTCTCCAGGGGTTCGAGAGGTAGTTCCTTTGGGTACCGGAGGACTACCGACTTCATCAGTTTCTGGGCGGGGTCTAGCTTGGTTGAAGTAATGGTGGTGGTGTTTTGTAGGTAAGTGTCGAGGGTGGTGGCGGAGTTCTTGTCTTTGGGGTGAACGATCATCTCCCCCTTTAGGTTGGGCCGCACTGAGAACTGGGCCAGTGGGTTTTGCTTTTCCATCTCTGTGACGGCGGCATATGTTGTTTTTGCGTCCGTTTTCGTGATCCGGAATTTTGGCAGTGTCGTTGGAGGTGAGCTGGTGGTGGTGATGGGTGCCTTGGGGGCTGCTTGACGGCAATCGTTTCCCGAAAAGGCACGTCGGCGTTTCTTATTTTCTACCTTCGTCCAGTTGTCCTCAGTAGCGGTAGCAGTGGTGGTGGTGGTGGAGGTGGTGGTGGTGGTGGAGTTGTTGGAGGTGGTGGCAGAGTTCCTAGTTTTCAGGGCTTCATTGAAGGCGCGTAACTGGTCTGCTTTCTCTGTGCGAAGCCTGTCGTGGTTCGGGTCGTCAGGTTGGCGGTTCAGGCGGGGATCGCGGTTAGGAGGGCGTACGCGCTCCATAACCGGGTTTTTTTATTTTTTTTTTATTTTTTTTTTTATCCTACCTATTCCGGTTGAGTAAATAGCAAAGGAATTACAGCACTCCCCACTAGCTGGTGGTCGTAGAGTGGTTCCTGAGCTTCTCTCACGGAGCCCCGATTGGGGAAGCCTTCTTCCTAGTGTATGTGACTGCTCACTTATAGACGTGAGCTAAGTGTGCCTATTTGGGAAGGATAAGGATTGCGACCCTCTTTCCAGGTGGACCCGCACGATCACGGTTTTCCTGGAAAGACTCGGCTGGGGAGGGTTTTGCTCCGACCCCCTTTCGTGTTCACAATCTCCTGGGAGGGAGGTGAACAGTTACAGGGGGGACCGCAGGACGAATACACTTTTGAGGGTGCAGGTCCCTAGGCCAGAGCGAAAAAGGAAAAATGGTAGTAGAAGGAAAAGAGCTCAAACCACGCCGGGAATATCGCGCTATAACTGCTCTCCAGCTGGAGTGTGGGTCACTCACACCACCAGTGGGGAGGGCAAGCTAATGCTCGATAAACCGAGAACGCTCGTGAGTTGTTGTGGGCGATGACAGTCGTGGGTGGTCCGGTCCGGGAAGATGGCCAACAATGGTACAAGGGAGAGGGCGGTCTTCAGAGTTCCGGGTCCAGCAGGAGGTCTTGTTGAGAGGTCTTCTTCGTTCAGGAGCGATGTGATGAGTGGGTGGCGGCCTGGCAGGCGGGCGGGCTTATATACAGACATTCTCCACCTCAGTGGCCACCTCATTGGCCACGAGTGCCGCATGCGTCATCCGCAAGCTACGCCCCACCTCCAAGAGGGAGGGACGGCCTTGGATGAACGATACTACCGCTGCGTCCACAGCACGCCACCTACTCCCACCAAACCGTGGGCAGACACTCTCTCTCCCTCACCATGAACGGATACGAGTTTGTTAACGTGGCGCGGATACGTCCGGACACGCCGACCTGCCCCAAGAAACTAAACCTCCTAGTTCTCCAGAAGTTTTTCGAAGCTAATAGGATCGTGGGGGTCACCAAGGTAGAACGCCTAAAGCTCCATGGTGACATCAAGATCACCTTCGCCGAGATGGGCATGCCCTCTCAACTCGCGGAGATCCCAGACATCAACGGCATTCCTTTTAAAATGTTTGCCTTCATGTGGGACAACTTGAAGCTGGGTGTAATCTCCCACGCCGAAATTGCCCACATGGACAAAGCAGAGCTGAGTGAGCTCCTCAAGGAGCAGCAGCTCCAAGTTGTGAAGAAGCTGTCCGACACCACTGCCCTCATCGGACACCACTCCACCCTACCCAAGGAAGCTCAACTGGCGTGGGTAACTATGCCAGTCAAGCCCTACTGCAGACCAAAACGGTGTTACAAATGCCAGCACTATGGACACACTGTAAACAAGTGTGAGGCGCAGGAAGACACCTGCTCCATGTGTGGCAGCCCTGGACACCGCTACACGGCCTGCCCCAACACAGAGAAAAAATGCGTTGCCTGTGTTGGCCCACACTCCTCCGCCGACCGGACCTGCCCCAGATGGAAGGAGGAATGCAGGGTAGCCAAGGCTCGTCTTGAGAAAAAACTGAGCTACAAAGAGGCCCTCCTTGCTGTACGCTCCCAAGAAAAGAAAAAACCAGCAGTAAAGAAAAACCAAGAAAAGAAAACTCAACAGAAGCAGCCCACCACACAGAACCAAGAACACCACGTGGCCCGTGGTGCTGAAGCCCACGCGGCCAGTGGTGCTGAAGCCCACGCGGCCAGTGGTGCTGAAGCCCACGTGGTCAACCTCTCCCTCTCTGAATTCTTCCACACCTATGAGGACTTAAAATACGAGGAAGACGAACAAGAAGACCCAAACACAAACGAATGGACAATTCAAGAGAGCAAGAAGAGAAGGAGAGAGAGAAGAAAATCGACATCAAGCTAAGAAGACCAAGACATCCCCCCCACACAAGAAACCAAAACACAATCAAGCCGACCAAGCACTGAACATCCATTGCCCAACCCAACACGCACCTGGCGCCTGACCTGACGCTTGACCTGACGCTTGACCTGACGCTAGCCTGGCCTTGTCTTGTCGCCTCCCTGCCGCGTCCAGCCGGGTTGTTGCTGCTGCCCCCATCTTATAATCCCTCACGCAAGCGGTGTTTAGCCACTGCATCTGTTCTCTCCTCCTAAAATTCACTTCAATCCTCCCTTTATTCTTCTCCTGAACCTCCTTCCCCCCTGTCACTAGCATTTTTCGATTCGATTCGGCGAAGCCACACCAGGACCACCTGTAGTAGCAACCACAACAACATGACTGGACGAGGCAAAGGAGGCAAGGGACTTGGAAGGGGTGGCGCCAAGCGTCATCGTAAGGTGCTTCGTGACAACATCCAGGGTATCACCAAGCCCGCCATTCGTCGTCTAGCTCGGCGTGGAGGTGTTAAACGTATATCCGGCCTCATCTACGAGGAGACCCGCGGCGTCCTCAAGGTGTTTCTGGAGAACGTCATCCGTGACGCCGTCACCTACACCGAGCACGCAAAAAGGAAGACCGTCACCGCCATGGATGTGGTGTATGCCCTGAAACGGCAGGGCCGCACCCTTTATGGTTTTGGTGGTTAATCAACCTGATTGACGGGCGCACACCACCACCACCACCACCACCACGACAAAGAAATATACGGACCTAATTTTAGGTCCACATTTAAATCGCTAAAGAGTTGGTTAGACACTGAGTAAATCGTTGAAAATAAATCCAATAACATGTTCCTCTCTAATTCTGGACTTGTGGTATGAGTATAGGAGGTGCATGCACGAGTTGGAACCACTTCCTAATAATTGTCAGTCAGTTAACATTCACCTAACCTCAAGGTACCTCACCTAACTTCCTGTAACGTCACCGAACCTCACGAAATGTAACCCAATGTAGTTTATAATCTATTCTAACATGACATAACATAACCACGCACTATATTACTTCGGTAAGAGTAATGAGTTTTAATACGCAAAGTTGCATTTATCATTCATACATACATAACATGCTATTGACAGTGGGGATTGAAGTGAATTTTAGGAGGAGAGAATAGGTGCAGTGGCTAAACAGCGCTTGCGTGAGGGACTTTAAGCAGCAACTCGCCTGGATGCGGCAGGACAGAGTCAGGTCAAGCATCCGGTGCGTGTTGGGTTGCGCCATGGTTTCTCATTGTTTGGTCGGCTTGATTGTGTGTGTTGTTTTCTTGTTTGAAGGAAATGTCTTGGTATTCTTCTTCTTAGCTTGAAGTTGATTTTCTTCTAACTCTCCTCTTGTTGTTCGTCTTCCTCGTGTCTGCTATCATTCTGTAAAGACTCTATATATGTATGTAGGTATGAGTGAGTAACAGTTGCCGGTTACAGTGATACTTCATATTCGCTGGTGTTGTACTGTTTGGCTTCGGTATTTCTTAATATACAAACGGCACCGTTAGGGGATTGAGGTATTTAAAAACCAGCCTACATTACTTATATATAGAAATAAATAATGTGGCTTGGACAATAATGACGACTACTCTCTCCTACCTTCCCCAAACAAGGGCTTTTCGAAAGTATACATTGGACACAAATGACTTAGTACATACATTGGTGGTTTAACAAAAGCCCTCATTAGAGATAGGTGAAGGAGCACACAGTGAACATACAGATTAATGTTTGCACGCGTAGATCATGTAAGGTGAGGTGTTGAACACCAGACACGTGGTGTAGTAACTCCCTCACAGATGGCGTTATGAGGGGCCTGATGATGTAGCAGTTACCTCACAGATGGTGTTATGAGGAACTTCACATGATGATGCTGTAGCCAAACATTCACTACGTGGTGTCGTAGCATCTTGGGGACACCACGTGGTCGACATGACTCACTCATTCAAGTGGGTGAGGTGTGGTCCCAGGCCTCTCTATCGTGGAGTCTCAGGGGAAGTATAACCGGGTACCTGGGACCTCACTGGGTGAAGGTGGTTAGCTAGCTTGGGTAAGACTCAACTGCCGAGTTGTTTTTCACTGAGTTAAGCACTGTTCACCACTATTCATCACTGGTTCCATTCCTTTGCCAAATGAGATAGTACCTTATGGCAAGAACTTGTTGATAGTCCGGTGGGGAGGAGGGTTCAGGGGAGTGAGTTGGTATCGGCCAACATATAAATAATAATAATAATAATAATTAACGGTTTATTGAAAGTGCTTGGCAGCCAGCAGGCTGAAAATATACAGTTACATATTTGGGGAATGGGTTACGAATTACAAATAATATACAAGTAACATGAGTGACACAAATAAGACATATAATAACTAGCTGGGGAAAAGCTCAAACTACAGTTCATTTCAGCATAGTGACAGTGCAAGGAGTAGTGTTTACTGGGAGTGAGTACACTGATTTATTACAAGTTATCGATAATTTTTACAATGGTTGGGACTGGGCTGTTCTTATAGCGATCAGTTCGTGCACGTATGGGCTGGGCTGGATGCGGTTGTGGTGTCGAAGAGCAATTCTCGGACTAGGGATCTCAGGTGGTAGTAGGAGCCGGTGTAGAAGCTTCTTACCAAATTTGCAGATGAGGTCGTGGTGATGGTCAGTGAGAGTCTAAAGGGTCGGGCAGTGTGTTGAGCGCTTCTTGATATGTGGAGTAGGAAGGGTAGAGAATAATCTTGCATGGCCTCTTTTGCACTTTTTCTAGGTGTTTACGTTGTGTGGCATTTAGGGAAGAAGACCAGGTGAGCTTGGGAAGTATGAATGTTGTGTAAACACTGAGGAGCTCGTGTGCAGGAACACCGAGGGACTTGAGTCGGCGTAGGAGGTGGAGACGGAAACTGGAGGATTTGATAACTTCACTGACGTGTGGTTTCTAATTTAGTTTGTTGTCTATGTTGACGCCGAGGAGCTTCGTGGAATCTAAAACCTGGAGTGTGTTCAGACCTAGAGTAATGGAAGGAGGTGGGACAATGTCGGAGGAGAGGTTGATGTGCATAACCATGGTTGTTGGTGGCCCAGTTGTGGAGACTGTTCAATAAATCCTGAAGGGCGGTACAGTTTGGAGCAGAATTGTTGACGCTGATCCCAATGGTGGAGTCGTCGACATATTTCCAGCGAGCAGGGGTTTCTCTTAGGGCATCATTGATGAGCATAAGGAAGCAGAGTGGTCCCATCTTGGTGCCTTGGGGGACGCCACAGGTGAGTGACTGAAAGGTGGAGACAGCCAGCCCCTCGGAAGCGTACAGCTTGGCGTCGGTCACTGAGGAAGTCTGTAAGCCCTGGTATAATAAGACTTCTCCGAAGCCCGAGGTCAATAGCTTAGTTGATGATTATTTTGTGGTCGACTAGGTCGAACGCTTTAGTGAAATCAATGAAGGCGACAGCTACAGACGTTTTTCGTTTCTCGAGATGGCGGTATATGTAATCGAGAAAGCTGACAAGACAGTCAGTCAGTCAGTGGTGGAGGAAGTTTTCATGTTGCCAAATTGCTGAGGGTCTACTACGACTCCTGCAATATCAGCAAAAGCCCAGCCAGTCGAACACAAAACTTTCACAGATTAGGCTGGGTATTGGGGTGATTGCAATAGGTCGTAGCTGATTTAAGGATTGTGGGTTAGTTGACTTGGGCACTGGTGATACATAAGAGGTCTTCCAGTCAGCTGGGCATCTGGCTTGACTGAGAGAAGCATTGATGATGGAGCATAGGGGTTTAGCAAGCTCCGGGGAGAACTCCTTGAAGCGTTTCATTGGTAAGTCAATGGGGGTGGTAGAGCGTTTTAATTTTAGTTTGTCCAGGCGTTTTGCTATTTCAAATACTTCTACTAAGTCAGTGGGAAGGGGGGGGGCTGGTAGGTAAGCAGGGAGAGTGGTTGTGTCAAGCCGGGGGAGCGTCTGGCATATAGTAGCGAAGTGTGTGTGTGTGTGTGTATACTACTGTACTTTTTAGATCCTCCTACGCAACCTAACCTATTATAGTTAAGTATAGTAGGCTATACACTATTTTGTTAGTATGTGTTATAAAATGAAATTGCATGTTATTATTATTAATATTATTATTATTAATATTATTAGTATTATTATTAGTAGTAGTATTATTATTATTATTATTATTGTTATTATTATTACATGCTAATATAATACTAAGTTGCCCGCCAGATTTCCTCAGAGATGGGAGGAGCACATTGGCGGCGGTGTTGTTTATACTCCGCCCGATTACTGATTCCTATTCACCGAGCCAGAGCTGGCGGGCGGCGTGTTATGTGCCACGTTTTGTTTCCCATTGGGCGTACCGCTCAGCTGGGGAGTAGGAGATTTCATACAAAGAAAGTTTGAGTGGAGAGCACACCTTTTCCTTCACATACAGTTATCTTAGACCATCTACTAGTATAATAGTTTGCACAAAAATACTCTACACTCTTTCTAGGTTATTGTTATGTTTTTTTTTTTTTTTTTGATTTCTCATCAGATTGTGCATTCAACTAATATACACTATTAGTGTGTTTATTATTATGTTTTATAGTATTATTTCGTATAATATTGGGTAACACAATTAGAGTCACTAGTATAGTATATTTTCGGGGTTTATAGCAGTTTGTGGTCTAATAGTATCATGCTTTATGAGTGGTGTTCTATGTAGTGATGGATGATTAGGCAATAAAATATGCTTTGGGTGTTTATAGCAGTTTGTGGTCTACTAGTATCATGCTTTATGGGTGGTGTTCTATGTAGTGATGATTAGGCCATAAAATATGCTTTTGGTTTATTGCTAACAAAATATACTTTGCTCTACCGCTGGAGTGCAAAACATGGTGAAACTTACATACACCGTTAATAAAGTATTGGTGGAAGAAGAAGAAGAAGTAAGAGGAAGAATTGTGGAGGGAATGAACAGTGAGACAATGTAAAGCCTCCGGGATGGCGGCAGCGTTTCTGTTATTAATATATAATAAGACAATAGGATAATATGTTGTTGTCTCTACGTTTTTGGGAGAGATAGTGTCTGTGATCCTCGGGTCACCACTCCTCGGATTGTGTCAGTTCAAGTTTAGAAGCTCCAACAACTTTCCCTGAATACGAATTGGCAACCTTTCGATTTACAACAGGTACCTACTTACTGCTACAGTAGGTAGGTGAACAGGGACAAAGGGGGCTAGGAAGAGTGTCCAAACAACTTGCTCCTGCCTGCCTGTGTGATGTAGTCGTGGCCAGAATTAGGTTAGGATACAGACACATCTGGCTAGTTAGTAACGCTGTACCCATACCGGAACACTCAGCATATAAACTTGGTGATACACCTTTAAAGCACTACTATATTATTGAATGGGACACTGTCAAAGACTTCAGGCCACCTCACTTATTGTATCTTGAACTATGTCATTACTTCATTGAGGACATTACATTCTTGCTCTTTATCCCAAATTGGCTAGCCCACACTGGTAAATGTGTACTGTACTGTCAATGAATCTGATGTATTTCTTTGTGTATGAACCTGACTGAAAATAAGGTCGCCTCCCTGGCTGCTGCTGCTGCTGCTGCTGCTTCTTGCGCCCTTCTAAGTCCCGTTTAAGTCCCCCACCCCAGGCCCCCGCAGTACCCCTTCACATCTACACCATTCAAAAACAATTTCACTCAATTTCCACAATACTATGCTAATTACACGTAAAATAGAGTGTTATCCTGCAAAACGTTGATGTCGTATATTTCTCTCTTTAAGTGATATCCTGTGGCTCCGAAAGGAGCCTGTTTGGTTAGGTTGTCTTGTGTGAACGAACCTTGGGTTCTTATTTCTTCTCTGTCTTCTTGGGGAGGAGCACAGCTTGGATGTTGGGAAGGACACCCCCTTGGGCAATGGTGACTCCAGACAGGAGCTTGTTCAGCTCCTCGTCATTGCGAATGGCAAGCTGAAGATGACGTGGGATAATGCGGGTCTTCTTGTTGTCGCGGGCGGCGTTACCGGCCAGCTCGAGCACTTCTGCTGCCAGGTACTCCATGACGGCTGCAAGGTACACAGGGGCACCTGCACCAACACGCTCAGCATAGTTGCCCTTACGCAAGAGACGGTGGATCCTACCCACGGGGAACTGGAGTCCGGCCCTGCTAGAACGGGACTTTGACTTGCCCTTCACCTTGCCTCCCTTGCCGCGTCCTGACATGTTGCTGCTGCTGCTTTTCGTGATAGGGGTTAAATTTCCGCCCGCCACCTTGGTCTTTTATACCAAGCTCAGGATCAGGCCAGGTGGCCGTCTCGCGGACCCAACCAATGTAAGAGAGCCGTAGCTGCAGCCAGTCTGATCCTGAGCGGCCCGCTCGGTATATAAGGAAAAGTTAGTCGGGCCAGTTTTCAATTCTCTCGCTCCGCGCCACGAGTAACTGTGCCGCCATGCCTCCCAAAACTTCCGGAAAGGCTGCCAAGAAGGCTGGAAAGGCCCAGAAGGCCATTGCCAAGGGTGACAAGAAGAAGAAGCGCAGGAGGAAGGAAAGCTACAGCATCTACATCTACAAGATACTGAAGCAAGTGCACCCCGACACAGGAGTCTCCTCCAAAGCTATGTCCATCATGAACTCTTTCGTGAACGACATCTTCGAGCGCATCGCTGCCGAGGCTTCCCGCCTGGCGCACTACAACAAACGCTCCACCATTACAAGTCGGGAAATCCAGACAGCTGTCCGACTCTTGCTGCCCGGTGAACTGGCCAAGCATGCCGTGTCTGAGGGCACCAAGGCTGTCACCAAGTACACCTCTTCCAAGTAAGAGGTTACTTGTGCACAACAACACGCCATCCCACTACTACAACTTAATCGGCTCCATCGGAGCCACAGTTACATGTTAAAGAGACAGTTACCGACAGTGATATATTGAGAGGGAAATAAAAAAATAAAAAAATTATAATAATCTGCATTCTCTATTGGCGTAGAAACCGGACTAAATCGAAACATAATAAATAAATAAATAAATTCTGCGTGGAGTACTTTTACACCCACTGCAAAGTGACATACATGGAGTGTGTTTGGGCTTCATTTCATGTTTGCAGCACGCCTAATTCATGTAAACAATTTATTTTATTTTATTGTATTTTATTGTATTTTCTTTTATTTTATTGTATTTTCTTTTATTTTATTTATTTATTTACTTACTTATTCTTTATACATTTATTTGTTACTAGCTCTTGTTTGTTGCACCCACCCACCTCCCGAATTGATGACCTACTATACATTCGTGCCTGCACGAATGTTACCAACTTACCGTTAGGCGATTTGGGTAACCGAAATTAACGCTCTCCTACCACCAACCATTTCGATTGTCATGAAAATTATCGTCAGAACAGTTCTTTGGCCCTGAGAAGGGCCGAGTTATAGATGTCTGGTAGGTTTTGTTGTGCTTTTTCTTTTTCCCCAAGGAAGAGGACTTAAGCACGCTCTCCGCGGATGCGCCGGGCCAGCTGGATGTCCTTGGGCATGATGGTAACGCGCTTGGCGTGAATGGCACACAGGTTGGTGTCCTCGAAAAGACCCACCAGGTAAGCCTCAGAGGCTTCCTGCAGAGCCATGACGGCAGACGACTGGAAGCGCAGGTCAGTCTTGAAATCCTGGGCGATCTCACGCACCAGGCGCTGGAAGGGCAGCTTCCTGATGGGTAGCTCTGTGCTCTTCTGGTAACGACGGATCTCACGAAGGGCGACGGTTCCGGGCCTGTAACGATGGGGCTTCTTGACACCACCGGTGGCTGGGGCGGACTTGCGAGCTGCCTTGGTGGCAAGCTGCTTCCGTGGAGCCTTGCCTCCAGTGGACTTGCGGGCAGTCTGTTTAGTACGGGCCATCTCGACGACGAAATAGTAAATACGGGCGGCCTGGTTGTTGTTGTTGTTGTATAGATTGTCGGACCGTAGTCCGACACGGGCCTTTGCCTATAGGTGGCCCGTTTGGTGGTTCCGGCTGGAGCTCCAGGAGCAGCCAGACCGGATTGGGATTGGAGGTGGTCCCACCTGCAGATTGGAGTGATACTGCAGGTTGCAAGTGTGAGCGGACCCCCGATCAGTGGACGCTTACCACCAGCCCCCACTCCTGGACGTGGTCAGCTTCGGAGTGGCGCGCCCCCCGAACTGGGGTCCGCACTTGCTGGGAGAGGATGCTTTCTAAGCTATCTGGGTGGTGGGTGTCGTGTGATGACCCGGAGTAGGTGGTGAATGTGGTCTGTATGGGCCTTTCGGGTTAGAGTGGCCGCTGGTGTTGTGTGTGTTTCTTGGGAGATTTGAGTTCTGTCTCGGAGGCTTTGTGTGACCTCGCAATCGAGGAGATAGTGTTCTAGTGGGTTGGCTGCTGGCTCCTGACAGTAGGTGCATTCCGTGACGTCATTTCCGATCATCTGCCAGGAGCACTTGTACCCTAGTCGTAGTCGATGAAGGCTGACTTGGGTTTGTCTTGGAGTTTTCTTGTCAGCGAAAGGTGGTTCCCCTTTTGTGGCCGCCAGGTACCATTTGGCTGATTGGGAACCAGCGTTGAGTGCATGAAGGAAGCTCTTTTTGATGTGGAGCTTGGTAGTCTTTCTGAGGTGATTCTTGATCTGTTGCACACTTGCTGGAACTTGGATGTGTATGCTACTAGAACGTGTAGCTGCCTTGGCTGCTTCGTCTGCCACGTCGTTTCCTCCGATCCCTACATGACTGGGAATCCAGTGTAAGACGACTGGTCGGTTTTGGCTTTGGAATTCCTGTAGCTGCGCGAGGATCGAGGTGATGATGTGGGCGTTGTCTCTTGGTTGACTGTGTTGCAGCGCTTGCATGGCCGATTTCGAGTCCGTGTGAATTATGACGGACTTGTTGTGTTGTGTTGCAGCGTGTTGTAGGGCCTTTGAGATTGCTACCAGTTCTGTTTGTAGGGTGGAGCAGTCGTTGGAAAGTCTCCATTTGAGGGTCTGACCTTGGGTGTAGAAGGCCGCTCCGGATCTGTGATGTTTTGGGTCCACCGAGCCGTCTGTGAAGTATGATGCTGCATCAGCCGGCAGGCGGGCGGGCTTATATACAGACATTCTCCACCTCAGTGGCCACCTCATTGGCCACGAGTGCCGCATGCGTCATCCGCAAGCTACGCCCCACCTCCAAGAGGGAGGGACGGCCTTGGATGAACGATACTACCGCTGCGTCCACAGCACGCCACCTACTCCCACCAAACCGTGGGCGAAGCCACACCAGGACCACCTGTAGTAGCAACCACAACAACATGACTGGACGAGGCAAAGGCGGCAAGGGACTTGGAAAGGGTGGCGCCAAGCGTCATCGTAAGGTGCTTCGTGACAACATCCAGGGTATCACCAAGCCCGCCAGTCGTCGTCTAGCTCGGCGTGGAGGTGTTAAACGTATATCCGGCCTCATCTACGAGGAGACCCGCGGCGTCCTCAAGGTGTTTCTGGAGAACGTCATCCGTGACGCCGTCACCTACACCGAGCACGCAAAAAGGAAGACCGTCACCGCCATGGATGTGGTGTATGCCCTGAAACGGCAGGGCCGCACCCTTTATGGTTTTGGTGGTTAATCAACCTGATGGACGGGCGCATACCACCACCACCACCACGACAAACAAATATACGGACCTAATTTTAGGTCCACATTTAAATCGCTAAAGAGTTGGTTAGACACTGAGTAAATCGTTGAAAATATATCCAATAACATGATCCTCTCTAATTCTGGACTTGTGGTATGAGTATAGGTTGTGCGTGAACGTGTTGGAACC
>NW_024717869.1:0-10754 GCF_018991925.1 Homarus americanus
TGACTCTCCCAGGTAATCCACTGACACTCCCTGGTACCGCTGACCTCCAGGTACACCTCTGACACACCAGGTACACCCAGACACTCCAGATACATTCTCACCTCTGGGTACACCTCTGACACTTCGGTGCTCCTCTGTCACTCCCTGATACACCTCTAACAACTCCCAGGTACACCATGACACTCCCAGGTACACCGTGACACCCAGGTACCTCAGACACTCTCAGGTACACTTCTCACACTCACAGGTCAAGACTCTTAGGTACACCTCTGACACTTCCAGGTACCTCTGACACTCCCAGGTACTCCATGACATTCCGCGATACACCTCCTCGGCACTCCCAGGTACACCGCTGAAACTGCCAGGTACACCTCCGACACTCCCAGGAACACCTCCGACGCACTCCCAGGTACACTTCTCACACTCGCGAGTACACCTCCGACACTCCCAGGTACACCTCTGACACTCCCAGGTACACCTCTGATATTCAGGGTACACCTCCTGACACTCCCAGGATCACTGACCTCCCAGGTACACCTCTGACACTGCCAGGTACTCCACTGACATTCCTGGTACACCTCTGACATTCCCAGGTACACGTCCGACACTCCAGATACACCTCTGACCTCCCTGGTACACCCTGACCTCCCAGGTACACCTCTGACACTCCCAGGTACACCCAACACTCCAGGTACACTTCTCACTCCTAGGTACACCTTGACACTTCGTTGCCTCCTCTGTCCTCCTGATACACCTCTAACACTCCCAGGTACACGCTGACACTCTAGGTACACCGCTGACACTGCCAGGTACACCTCAGACACTGGTACACCTCGTACACTGCCAGGTACCTCAGGCAATCCAAGTACACCTCGAACCTCCAAGGTGCACCTCTGACACTCCCAATGCACCTCTGACACTCAGGCAGACCTCTGACCTCCCAGGTGCACCTCTGACACTCCCAGGTACTCCACTGACCTCCCAGGTACACCTCTGACCTCCCAGGTACACTGCTGACACTGCCAGGTACACCTCAGACACTGCCAGGTACACAGACGCAGGTACACCTCAGACACTCAGGTACACCTCGAACCTCAAGGTGCACCTCTGACACTCCCAAGTGCACCTGACACTCAGGCACCTCTGACACCAGGTACACCTCTGCCTCTCAGGTAATCACTGACACTCCCGAATTACCGCTGACACTCCCGGGTACACCTCGGCACCAGGTACACCCCAGACACTCCCAGATACACTTCTCACACTCCGGTACCCCTCTGACACCGAGGTGCTCCTCTGTCACTCCCTGATACACCTCTAACAACCAGGTACACACTGACCTCCCAGGTTACCGCTGACACTGCCAGGTACACTCAGACACTCTCAGGTACACTTCTCACACTCACAGGTACCTCAAGACTCTTAGGTACACCTCTGACACTTCAGGTACACCTCTGACACTCCCAGGTACTCCACTGACATTCCGCGATACCACCTCTGACACTCAGGTACACCGCTGAGCACCGGGTACCTCCGACACTCGGAACCTCCGACACTCCCAGTGCACTTCTCACACTCGCAGGTACCTCCGACACTCCCAGGTACCTCTGACACTCCCAGGTACACCTCTGATATTCAGGGTACACCTCTTACACTCCAGGATCACTTCCTGACACTCCCAGGTACACCTCTGACACTGCCAGGTACTCCTGACATTCCCTGGTACACCTCTGACATTCCCAGTTACGTCCGACACTCCCAGATACACCTCTGACACTCCCTGGTACACCCCTACGCTCCAGGTACACCTCTGACACTCAGGTACTGAACACTCCAGGTACACTTCTCACACTCCTAGGTACCTCTTACACTTCTAGGTACTCCTCTGTCACTCCTGATACACCTAACACTCCCAGGTACCATGACACTCTAGGTACACCGCTGACACTGCCAGGTACCTCAGACACTGCCAGTTACACCTCAGACACTGCCAGGTGCACCTCAGGCAATCCCAAGTACACCTCAGACACTCAAGGTGCACCTCTGCCTCCAAGTGCACCTCTACACACTCCCAGGCACACCTCTGACACTCCAGGTACACCTCTGACACTCCCAGGTACTCCTGACACCAGGCACACCTCTCGACACTCCCAGGTACACTGCTGACCTGCCAGGTACACCTCGGACACTGCCAGGTACCTCAGACACTGCCAGGTACACCTCGAACCACTCACAGGTACACCTCAGACACTCAGGTGCACCTCTGACATCAATTCGGCACCTTGACACTCCCAGGCACACCTCTGACACTCCCAGGTACACCTCATCAGGTAATCCTGACACTCCTGGTACACCGTGACACTCCAGGTACCTCTGACACCAGGTACACCCCAGACACTCAGATACCTTCTCACTCTAGGTACACCTCGACACTTCGGTACTCCTCGTCCTCTGATACCTCTAACAACTCCCAGGTACCACTGACACTCCCAGGTAACCTCTGACGCCGGATACACCTCAGACACTCTCAGGTACACTTCTCACCTCCACAGGTACACTCCGACTCTGAGTTACCTGACCTTCAGGTACACCTCCTGACACTCCCAGGTACCTCCACTGACATTCCGCGATACACCTCTGACACTCCAGGTACTCGCTGAAACTGCCAGGTACACCTCCGACCTCAGGAACACCTCGACACTCCCAGGTACACTTCTCACACCTCGCAGGTACCTCCGACACTCCCAGGTACACCTCTGACACTCAGGTACCTCTGATATTCAGGGTTCACCTCCTGACACTCCATGATCACTCTACCTCCAGGTACACCTCCTGACACTGCCAGGTACTCACCACGACATTCCCTGGTACACCTCTGACATTCCCAGGTACACGTCCGACACTCCCAGTCACCTCTGACACTCCTGGTACACCCTGACACTCCCGGTACACCTCTGACCTCCCAGGTACACCCAGACACTCCAGGTAGCCTTCATCACTCTCAGTACACCTCTGACACTTCAGGTACTCCTCTGTCACTCCCTGATACACCTCTAACACTCCCAGGTACCGCTGACACTCCAGGTACACCTTGACACTGCCAGGTACACCTCAGACACTGCCAGGTACACCTCAGACACTGCCAGGTACACCTCAGGCAATCCCAAGTACACCTCAGACACTCAAGGTGCCCTCTGCCTCCAAGTGCACCTCTGACACTCCCAGGCACACCTCTGACACTCCCAGGTACACCTGACACTCAGGTACTCCACTGACACTCCCAGGTACCTCTGACACTCCCAGGTACACCTTTGACACTCCCAGCTACTTCACGACATTCCGTGGTACACCTCTGACACTCCCAGGTACACCGCTGACACTGCCAGGTACCTCCGACACTCCCAGAACACCTCCGACACTCCCAGGTACACTTCTCCACCTCCCAGGTACACCTCCGACACTCCCAGGTACCTCCTGACACTCCCAGGTACACCTCTGACACTCCGGTGCACCTCTGACACTCCAGGTACACCTCTGACTTCCAGGTATCCTCGACACTCCCAGGTACACCTCTGACACTGGGTACTCCCCTGACATTCCATGGTACACCTCACACTCCCAGGTACCGTCCGACACTCCAGATACCTCTGACCTCCCAGGTACAGCTCTGACCTCCCAGGTACACCTCTGACACTCCCAGGTACACCTCGACTCCTAGGTACTCCACTGCCTCCCTGGTACTCCACTGACCTCCCTGGTACACCCCTGCCACTCCCAGGTACCCCTCTGAAACTCCAAGGTACCAGACACTCCCAGGTACACTTCTCACACTCCTAGGTAAACCACTGACACTTCTAGGTACTCCTCTGTCACTCCCTGATACACCTCTAACCTCCAGGTACACCCGCTGACAGTCCCAGGTACACCGCTGACACTGCCAGGTACACCTCGAACACTGCCAGGTACACCTCAGACACTGCCAGGTACCTCAGACACTCCAGGTACCTCAGACACTCCAAGGTATACCTCTGACACTCCCAGGTACACCTGACACTGCCAGGTACTCCACTGACATTCCGTATTCACCTCGACACTCCCAGGTACCGTCGACACTCCCAGATACACCTCCGACACTCAGGTACACCTCGACACTCCCTGGTGCATCCACGGACCTCCAGAACACTTCTCACCTCCCAGGTATCCTTCTCACACTCCCAGGTACTCCTCCGTCCTCCCAGGTACACCTCTGACACTCCCAGGTACACCTCTGACACTCCAGGGTACACCTCTGACACTTCCAGGTACACTCTGCACTCCAAGTACCTCTGACACTCCCAGGTATACCTGCGACCTCCAGGTACACCACACTGCCAGGTACTCCACTGACATTCCCTGGTACACCTCTGACACTCCCAGGTACACGTCCGACGCTCCCAGATACACCTCTGAGCCTCCCAGGTACAGCTCTGACACTCCCAGGTACACCTCTGACACTCCCGGTTGCTCACTGACACTCCTGGTACACCTGCCCTCCCAGGTGCCTTTGAACTCCCAGGTACTGAACACTCCCAGGTACACTTCTCACACTCCTAGGTACACCTCTGAGACTTCTAGGTACTCATCTGTCACTCCCTGATACCTCTAACACCCCAGGTACACCGCTGACACTCCCAGGTACACCATGACACTGCCAGGTACACCTCGAACTGCCAGGTACACCTCGAACACTGCCAGGTACACCTCAGACACTCCAGGTACACCTCAGACACTCCAAGGTGCACCTCTGACACTCAAAGTGCACCTCTGACACTGCCAGGCACACCTCGACACTCCCAGGTACCTCTGACACCAGGTCCTCCACTGACACTCCTGGTACCCTGACACTCCCAGGTACACCTCTGACACTCCAGGTACCCCAGACACTCCCAGGTACTCCTCTGACACTGCCAGGTACACCTCCGACACTCCCAGGTACACCTCGACGTTACTTCTTACACTCCCAGGTCATCCGACTCCCCAGGTGCACCTCTGAGCGCCTCCACGAATTACCTCGACACTCTCAGGTACACCTCTGACACTCCCAGGTACCTCTGACACTCCGGTACACCTCTGGCACTCCCAAGTACCTCTGACACTCCCAGGTACACCTCCGACACTCCCAGGTACCTCCGACACTCCCAGGTACACTTCTTACACTCCCAGGTACACCTCGACACTCCCAGGTACACCTCTGACACTCCCAGGTACATCTCCGACACTCAGGTACCTGACACTCCAGGTACACAGACCTCCCAGAACACTTCTCACACTTCCCAGGTACACCTCCGACACTCCCAAGTACACCTCGACACTCCCAGGTACACCTCGGCACTCCCAGGTACACCTCTGACACTCCGAGGTACACCTCTGACACTCCCAGGTACACCTCTGACCTCCCAGGTACTCCTGACATTCCGGTGGTACACCTCGACACTCCCAGGTACACCTCTAAACTGCCAGGTACACCTCGACTTTCCCAGAACACCTCTGACACTCCAGGCGCTTCTCCTCCAGGTACCTCCGACTCCCAGGTACATCTGACCTCGGTGCGACACTCGGTACCTCGACCCAGGTACAGCTCTGACACTCCCAGGTACACCTCTGACACTCCCAGATACTCCACTGACACTCCCTGGTACCTGACACTCCCAGGTACACCTCTGCACTCCCAGGTACCCCAGACACTCCCAGGTACACCTCTCTCCAAATTACACAACCCGCTAGGTACTCCTCTGAGCACTCCTGATACCTCAACACTCCCAGGTACACCGCTGACACTCCCAGGTACACTGCTGACACTGCCAGTACACCTCAGACACTGCCAGGTACACCTCAGACACTGCCAGGTACACCTCAGACACTCAGGTACACCTCAGACACTCCAAGGTGCACCTTTGACCTCCCTAGGCACACCTCTGACACTCCCAGGTACACCTCTGGCTCTCCCAGGTAATCCACTGACCTCCCTGGTACCGCCTCCCAGGTACACCTCTGACTCTCCCAGGTAATCCTCTGTCACTCTGATACACCTCTAACACTCCCAGGTACTCCACTGACACTCCTGGTATACCCCTACCTCCCAGGTACACCTCGACACTCCCAGGTACACCTCTGACACTCCCAGGTACACCTCTGACACTCCCATCCACTGACATTCCCTGGTACACCTCTGACACTCCCTGGTATACCTCTGACCTCTAGGTACACATCTGACACTCCCAGGTACACCTCCGATACTACCAGGTACACCTCTGACACTCCCAGGTCGCCTCGAAAACTCGCAGGTACAACTCCGACACTCCCAGGTAAACCTCCGTACTCTAAGGTACACCTCTGACACTCCCAGGTACACTTCAGACATCTAGGTACACCTTTCACATCCTCAGTGCCTCTCCACCTCCAGGTTCTCTGTGACACTCCCTGAACTTCTCCTGACACTCAGGTACACCTCAGACACTGGGTACACCTCAGACACTCAGGTACACCTCTGACATTCCCAGGCACACCTCGGACACTCCCAGGTACACCGCTGACACTACCAGGTACACCTCTGACACTCCATGTACACTGATCTCCCAGGTACCTCTGACCTCCAGGTACACCTCTGACACTGCCAGGAATACCTGGGACTCCCAGGTACACTGACACTGCTAGGTACTCACTGATATCCCTGGTACACCTCTGACACTCCAGGTACACGTCCGACATGCCAGATACACCTCTGACACTCCCAGGTACCAGCTCGACACTCCCAGGAACACCTCTGACACTCCAGATACTCCACTGACACTCCTTCACACCCCACACTCCAGGTACACCTCTGACACTCCAGGTACACCCCAGACCTCCAGGTGCATCTCCACACTCCTAGGTACCAGCACTTCTAGGTACTCCTCTGAGCACTCTGATACCTCCTCAGGTACACCGCTGACACTCAGGTACACTGCTGACACCAGGTACACCTCAGACACTGCCAGGTACACCTCAGACACTGCCAGGTGCACCTCAGACACTCACAGGTACACCTCAGACACTCCAAGGTGCACCTGACATCAAGTGCTGTGACACTCAGGCACACCTCGACACTCCCAGGTACCTCTGACTCTCAGGTAATCCACTGACACTCCCTGGTACACCGCTGACACTCCAGGTACACCTCTGACACACAGGTACACCCAGACACTCCCAGATACACTTCTCACACTCCTAGGTACCTCTGACACTTCAGTACTCCTCTTCACTCCCTGATACCTAACAACTCCCAGGTACACCGCGACACTGGGTACACCTCAGACACTCTCAGGTACACTTCTCACACTCACAGGTACACCTCCAAGACTCTTAGGTACACCTCTGACACTTCCAGGTACACCTCTGACACTCCCAGGTACTCCACTGACATTCCGCGATACACCTCTGACACTCCCAGGTACACCGCTGAAACTGCCAGGTACACCTCCGACACTCCCAGGAACACCTCCGACACTCCCAGGTACACTTCTCACACTCGCAGGTACACCTCCGACACTCCCAGGTACACCTCTGACACTCCCGGTACCTCTGATATTCAGGGTACACCTCTGACCTCCCAGGATCACCTGACACCAGGTACACCTCTGACACTGCCAGGTACTCCACTGACATTCCTGGTACCTCTGACATTCAGGTACACGTCCGACACTCCCAGATACACCTCGACACTCCCTGGTACACCTGACCTCCCAGGTACACCTCTGACACTCCAGGTACACCTCTGACACTGCCAGGTACTCCACTGACATTCCCCTGGTACACCTCTGACACTCCCAGGTACCTCCGACACTCCCAGATACACCTCTGACACTCCCAGGTACAGCTCTGACACTCCCAGGTACCTCCTGACACTCAGGTACTCCACTGACACTCCCTGGTACACCCTGACACTCCAGGTACCTCTGACACTCCCAGGTACCCCAGACACTCCCAGTACACTTCTCACACTCTAGGTACACCTCTTTACACTTCTAGGTGCTCCTCTGTCACTCTGATACACCTCTACTCCCAGGTACTCACTGCACTCCCTGGTACACCCCTCCAAGGTGCACCTCGACACTCCAGGTACACCTCTGACACTCCCAGGTACACCTCTGACACTCCAGGTGCTCACTGACATTCCTGGTGCACACCTCTGACACTCCCTGGTATACCTCTGACACTCTAGGTGCACATCTGACACTCCCGGTACCTCGATACTACCAGGTACCTCTGACACTCCCAGGTCGCCTCCCGAAACTCGCAGGTACAACTCCGACACTCCCAGGTAAACCTCAGACACTCCCTAGGTACCTTTCACACTCCTCAGGTACACCTCTCACACTCCCAGGTTCTCCTGACACTCCTGGAACTTCTCTGACACTCCCAGGTACACCTCAGACACTAGGTACACCTCTGACATTCCCAGGCACATCTCTGACACTCCAGGTACACCGCTGACTCTTCAGGTACACCTCTGACACTCCATGTACACCTCGACACTCCCAGGTACACCTCTGACACTCCCAGGTACTCCTCTGACACCCTGGTACACCTGACACTCCAGGTACACCTCGGCACTCCCAGGTACACCTCTGACAGTCCCAGTTCTCCTCAGACCTCCCAGGTACACCCCAGATACTAAGGTACACCAGACACTCTCAGGTACACTTCTCACACTCGCAGGTACACCTCGACATTCCCTGGTACCACCTCTTACACTCCCAGAACACCTCTGACACTCCCAGGTACCCTCTGACACTCCCAGGTAGCCTCCTGACACTCAGGTACCTCTGACCCTCCCAGGTACTCCACTGGCATTCCGTGGTTCACCTCTGACACTCCCAGGTACACCGCTGACACTGCCAGGTACACCTCGACTCCAGGAACACCTCCGACACTCCCAGGTACACTTCTCACTCTCCCAGGTACACCTCCGATACTCCAGGTACACCTCTGACACTCCTAGGTACACCGCTGACCTCAGGTACACCTCTGACGCCTCCCAGGTACACCTCCTGACACTCCCAGGTACACATCGACACTGCCAGGTATACCTCTGGGACTCCAAGGTTTGCTGACACTTCGGTATTCACTGATATTCCCTGGTACCTCTGACACTCCCAGGTACACGTCCGACACTGCCAGATACACCTCTGACGCCCCAGGTAGGCGCTCTGACACTCCAGGTACACCTCTGACCTCCCAGGATACCTCACTGACACCCTGGTGCACTGAGCACTCCCAGGTACACCTCTGACACTCCCAGGTACACAGACACTCCCAGGTACCTACTCACCTCCTGGGTACACCACTGACACTTCTAGGTACTCCTCTGAGCACTCTGATGCACCCCTAACACTCCCAGGTACACCGCTGACCTCCCAGGTACACTGCTGACCTGCCAGGTACACCTCAGACACTGCCAGTACACCTCAGACACTGCCAGGTACACCTCGAACCTCAGGTACACCTCAGGCCTCAAGGTGCACCTTTGACCTCCTGAGCACCTCTGACACTCCCAGGTACACCTCTGACTCTCAGGTAATCCACTGACCTCTGGTACACCCCTGACACTCCCAGGTACACCTCTGACTCAGGTAATCCTCTGTCACTCCTGATACACCTCTAACACTCCCAGGTATCCTGACCTCCTGGTATACCCTGACACTCCCAGGTACACCTCTGACACTCCCAGGTAGCACCTCTGACCTCCCAGGTACACCTCTGACACTCCCAGGTAGCTCCACTGACATTCCCTGGTACACCTCGACACTCCTGGATACCTCTGACACTCCAAGGTACACATCGACACTCCCAGGTACCTCCGATACTACCAGGTACACCTCTGACACTCCAGGTCCGCCTCAAAACTCGCAGGTACAACTCCGACACTCCCAGGTAACCTCCGATACTCCTAGGTACACCTCTGACACTCCCAGGTACACTTCAGACACTCCTAGGTACACCTTTCACCTCCTCAGGTACACCTCTCACACTCCAGGTTCTCCTGTGACCTCCTGGAACTTCTCTGACCTCCCAGGTACACCTCAGACACTACCAGGTACCTCAGACACTCCAGGTACCTCCCTGACATTCCCAGGCACACCTCGGACACTCCAGGTTACACCGCTGACACTACCAGGTACACCTCTGACCTCCATGTACACTTCGATACTCCCAGGTACCTCTGACACTCCAGGTAACCTCTGACACTGCCGGAATACCTCTGGGACTCAGGTACCACTGACCTGCTAGGTGCTCCACTGATATTCCTGGTACACCTCTGACACTCAGGTACACGTCGACACTGCCAGATACACCTCTGACACTCCCAGGTACAGCTCTGACCACTCAGGAACACCTCTGACACTCCAGATACTCCACTGACACTCCTTCTACACCCTGACACTCCCAGGTACACCTCTGACACTCCAGGTACACAGACACTCCAGGTGCCTCCTCGGTACACCACTGACATAGGTACTCCTCTGGCACTCCTGATACCTCTAACACTCCCAGGTACACATGACACTCAGGTACACTGCTGACACTGCCAGGTACACCTCGAACACTGCCAGGTACACCTCAGACGCCAGGTACACCTCAGACACTCCCGGGTACCTCAGACACTCCAAGGTGCACCTCTGACACTCAAGTGCACCTGACACTTCAACACACCTCTGACACTCCCAGGTACACCT
>NW_024717870.1:0-8360 GCF_018991925.1 Homarus americanus
TTCACATGACCTGGGTGTGAGGGTCGGCACCCTTCAGTGAAATGAATCGGGTGGAGGGCTGCACCCCTTCAGCACCATGACCCAGGGTGTTAGGGGCTGGCTCACTCAGTGCCGAGAATCAGGGTGTGAGGGCGGGCACCCCATCAGCACCATGACCCTGGAGGGCTGGGAACTGCTCAACCCATGACCTGGGGTGTGAGGGCTGGCACTTTTAGGTCCATGACCAATATGGCTGTGCACCCCTTCAGTGACACGACCCTGTGTGGAGGGCTGCACCCTTTAGTGACATGGACTGGTGTGAAGGCTGGGCACCCCTCCAGCACCATGACCTGGGTGTGAGGGCCAGGCACCTCTTCAGTGCCATGACCAGTGTGGAGGCCGGGAGCCCCTTCAGTGACATGACCCGTGGTGTGAGGGCTGGGCACCCTTCAGTGTCATGACCTGGGTGTGAGGGCGGGCACCCTTTCAGTGACATGAACCGGGGTGTGAGGGGTTGGCACCTCCAGCACCATGGCCTGGGTGTGAGGGCTGGCTCTTCAGATGTCATGACCTGGATTGTCAGGGCTGACACCCTCCAGCACCATGGACTGGGGTGGCCGGGCACCCTCCAGAACCATGACTCGGGTGTGTGAGGGCCAGGCACCCTCGTGCCATGACCAGGGTGTGAGGGCGGGCAAGCCAGTGCTAGACCCGGGGTGTGAGAGCCGGGCACCCTTTAGTGACATGACCTGGGGTGTGAAGGCCGGGCACCCTCCCAGCACCATGACCCGGGTGAGGGGCCAGGCACCCTCCAGCACCATGACCTGGGTATGAGGGCCGGGTACCCATTTAGTGCTATGACCCGGCTGTGAGGGCCGGGCACCACTTTAGAACATGACCAGGGGTTTGAGGGCCGGGCAAACCTTCAGTGCCATGGCCTGGGATGTGAGGGTCGGCACCCCATCAGTGCCATGACCCGGGGTGTGAGGGCTGGGCACCGCTTTAGTGACATGACCCGGGGTGTGAGGGTTGCACCCTGTCAGTGACATGACCAAGGGTGTGAGGGCTGGGCACCCTTTCAGTGACATGACCTGGGTGAGGGCTGGCACCTGTCCAGCACCATGACCCGGGGGTGAGGGCTAGGCACCCCTTCAGTGCCAGTGACCTGGGTGTGAGGCTGCACCCCTTCAGTGACATGACCTGCAGTGTGAGGGCCGGGCACCCTTTAGTGACATGACCCGGGAGGTGAGGGCCGGGCCCCTCCAGCACATGACCCTGGGAGGAGGGCTGGGCACTCTTTCAGTGACATGACCTGGGGTTCGAAGGACGGGCACCTCCAGCACCAAGGCATTCTGAGGCGGCACCCCTTTAGTGCTATACCTGGGGGTGAGGCCGGAGACCACTTAGGTACATGACCAGTGCTTGAGGGCCGGACAAACCTTCAGTGCCATGGCCAGGTTGTGAGGGTTGCACCATCTGCAGACACACCTGCGGTGTGAGGGCAGGGCACAGTTACTGACATGACCTGGGTGAGGCTGGGCACCTTCAGGACATGACCAAGGGTGTGAGGACTGCACCCGTTCATGCCGTGAATCGGGGTGAGGCACCTCCAGCACCATGGCCTGGGTGGAGGCGGGCACCCTCAGTGACATGACCTGGGTTTGAGGGCTGGCACCTCTCCAGCACCATGGCCTGGGGTGTGAGGACCGGCATCTGCACCATGACCTGGTGGGTGAGGGCCAGGCACCCATTCGAAAAGGCGACCAGGGGGAAGGCGGGCAAAGCTTGTGCCATGGCCAGGTGAGGCGGGCACCTCATCAGCCAATGACCTGGGTGAGGGCCGGCACCCTCAGTGACATGACCTGGGTGTGAGGGCCGGGCACCCTTCAGCACCATGACCTGGTGGCTGCACATGCACCCCTTCAGTGACATGACCTGGGTGTGAGGGCTGGGCACCCTTTAGTGACATGACCTGGGAGACCGGCACCTCCAGCACCATGACCAGGTAGAGGGCGAACCCATTCAGTAACAGTGACCAGGGTGTGTGAAGGCGGGCAAGCTTCAGTGCTATGGCTGGGGTGAGGCCGGGCACCCCATCAGCGCCATGACCCGGTGTGAGGGCTGGCACCTCAGTGACATGACCTGGTGAGGCTGGCACCCTTCAGCACCATGACCTGGGGTTTACGGCTATGCACCCCTTCAGTGACATGACCTGGGGTGTGAGGGCCGGGCACCCCAGTGACATGACCTGGGTGGAAGGCTGGCACCCTCCAGCACCATGACCCGGGTAGGAGGGCCAGGCACCTCAGTGCTGCGTGACCTGGGTGTGAGGGCTGGCACCTCAGTGCTGAGGAACGGGGTGTGAGGCCGGGCACCACAGGCTGGTGAACCGGGGTGGAGGCTGGTACCCCTCACATGACCTGTGAGGCTGCACCCCTTCAGTGAAATGAATCGGGTGTGAGGGCTGGGCACCCCTTCAGCACCATGACCCAGGGTGTTAGGGGCTGGCCCACCTCAGTGCCAAGAATCAGGGTGGGGCTGCACCTATCAGCACCATGACCCGGTAGGAACTGCCAACCCATGACCTGGGGTGAGGGGCTGGCACTTTAGGTCCATGACCTGGGGTTGCGGATGCACCCCTTCAGTGACATGACCTGGGTGGGAGGGTCGGCACTTCCTTAGTGACATGACCTGTGAAGGCTGGCACCCTCCAGCAATAGACCTGGGGTGGGAGGGCCAGGCACCTTCAGTGCCATGACCCAGGTGTGAGGGCCGGGAGCCCTTCAGTGACATGACCCGTGGTGTGAGGGCTGGGCACCCTTTCAGTGTCATGACCTGGGGTGAGGGCGGGCACCCCTTCAGTGTCATGACCCGGATGTGTCAGGGCCTGACACCCTCCAGCACCATGGCCTGGGTGTGAGGGCCGGGCACTCCAGAACCATGACCAGGGGTGAGGGCCAGGCACCTTCAGTGCTGCCACAGGTGAGGCCGGCAGCAAGCCAGTGCCATGGCCAGGGGTGTGAGCCGGGCACCTCATCAGTGCCATGACCTGGGAGGGCCGGGCACCCCATGCCATGAAACGGGGTGTGAGTGACGGGCACCAATATTGCTTTGAACCAGGGTGAGGGTGAGCACCCCTTCACAAGACCCGGGGTGTCAGGCTGGGCACCCCTCCAGCACCATGACCTGGAGGTGAGGGCCGGGCAGTCCATAAGGACATGAACCGGGGTTTAGGCCGGGCACCTTCAGTGAGTGAATGTGGGGCAGGGCACTTGGGTTCAAAGGAACCGGGATGTCATGGCCGTGCACCCCATCAGTGACATGACCCGGGGTGTGAGGGTCGTGCACCCCTTTAGTGACATAACCCGGGGTGTGAAGGCCGGGCACCCCTCCAGCACCATGACCCGGGGTGAGGGCCGGGCACCCCTTCAGTGTCATGACCCTGGGTGTGAGGGCCGGGCACCCCTACAGTGCTGCGAACCGGGGTGTGAGGGCCTGGTACCCCTTCACATGACCTGGGGTGTGAGGGTCGGGCACCCCTTCAGTGAAATGAATCGGGGTGTGAGGGCTGGGCACCCCTTCAGCACCATGACCCAGGGTGTTAGAGCCGGGCTCGATTTCAGTGCCAAGAATCAGGGTGTGAGGGCCGGGCACCCCATCAACACCATGACCCGGGGTGTGAGGGCCGGGAACCGCTTCAACCCCATGACCCGGGGTTTGAGGGCCGGGCACCCCTTTAGGTCCATGACCCGGGGTGTCATGGCCGTGCACCCCTTCAGTGACATGACCCGGGGTGTGATTGCCGGGCACCCCTTTAGTGACATGACCTGGGGTGTGAAGGCCGTGCACCCCTCCAGCACCATGACCTGGGGTGTGAGGGCCAGGCACCTCTTCAGTGCCATGACCCGGGGTGAGGGCCGGGCATCCCTTCAGTGACATGACCCGGGGTGTGAGGGCCGAGCACCCTTTCAGTGACATGAACCGGGGTGTGAGGGCCGGGCACCCCTCCAGCACCATGACCCGGGTTGTGAGGGCCGGGCACCCTTTTAGTGACATGACCGGGGGTGTGGAGGCCGGGTACCCCTCCAGCACCATGACCCGGGGTATGAGGGCCGGGCACCACTTTAGGAACATGACCAGGGGTTTGAGGGCCGGGCAAAGCTTCACTGCCATGGCCACGGGTGTGAGGGCCGGGTACCTCATCAGTGCCATGATCCGGGGTGTGAGGGCTGGGCACCGCTTTAGTGACATGACCCGGGGTGTGAGGGCTGGGCACCCCTTCAGTGTCACGAATCGGGGTGTGAGCCAGGCACCCCTTAACGCACCATGACCCGGGGTGTGAATGCCAGTCACCCCTTCAGTGCCATGACCCAGGGTGTGAGGCCAGGCACCTTCAGTGTCTGAATCAGGGGTGTGAGGCAGGCAGCACCTGTGTTTATGACCCAGGGTGTGAGGGCCGGGCACCACTCAGTAACATGGCCAGAGGGTGCTGGGGCCAGGCACCCTTTCAGTGAGCATGACCCGGGGTGTGGTCAGGCTCCCCTTCAGCACCATGACCCAGGGTGGCGAGGCCGGGCACCCTGGTGACATAACCCGGGTGTGAGGCAGGCACCCTTTCAGTGACATGACCCGGGGTGTGAGGGCCGGGCACCCCTCCAGCACCATGACCCAGGGTGTGAAGGCCGGGCACCTCTCCAGCACCATGACCCGGGGTATGAGGGCTGGGCACCTCTTTAGTGCTATGACCCGGGGTGTGAGGGCCGGACACAACTTTAGGTACATGACCAGGGGTTTGAGGGCCGTGCAAACCTTCAGTGCCATGGCCAGGGGTGTGAGGGCCGGGCACCTCATCAGTGCCATGATCCGGGGTGTGAGGGCTGGGCACCGCTTTAGTGACATGACCCGGGGTGTGAGGGCTGGGCACCCCTTCAGTGACATGACCAAGGGTGTGAGGACCGGGCACCCGTTCAGTGCCATGAATCGGGGTGTCAGGGCTGGGCAGCCCACCAGCACCATGACCCGGAGTGTGAGGGCCGGGCACCCCATAAGTGACATGAACCGGGGTTTTAGGGCCGGGCTCCCCTTCAGTGACATGAAACGGGGTGTGGGGGCAGGGCACCCCACAGTGCTTTGGAACTGGGTGGGGGACACCCTTTCACATGAACGGGCAAGGCACTCTTCAACACACCTGAGAGGCCAGGCACCTTCAGAGGCATGACCCGGAGTGGAGAGCTGGGAACCCCTTCAGTGACATGACCCGGGTGGAGAGCGGGCACCTTTCAGTGACATGACCCGGGGTGTGAGGGCTGAACCCTTCAGCACCATGACCTGGATGTCATGGCCGTGCACCCTTCAGTGACATGACCCGGGTGTGAGGGTCGTGCACCCTTTAGTGACATAACCGGGGTGATGGCCGGGCAACCCTTCAAGCCATGACCCGGGGTTTGAAGGCCGGGCACCCTACAGTGCTGGTGAACTGGGGTGTGAGGGCCGGTACCCTTCACATGACCTGGGGTGTGAGGGCTGGCACCCCTTCAGTAAAATGAATCGGGTGTTAGGGCTGGCATCCCTTCAGCACCATGTTCCAGGGTGTTACGGCTGGCTCCATTTCAGTGCCAAGAATCAGGGTGTGAGGCCGGGCACCCCATCAGCACCATGACCCGGGGTGTAGGTGAACCGCTTCAACCCCATGACCTGGGTGTGAGGCTGGCACCCTTAGGTCCATGACCTGGGTGTCATGGCTGCCTCCCTTCAGTGACATGACCTGGGGGTAGGGCTGGCACTTTAGTGACATGACCTTGGGGTGAAGGTTGCACCCCAGTGCCCATGTGACTCAGTGGAAAGCAAAGTCCTCTTCAGTGCAGACACTGGGTGAGGGCTGGCATCCTTCAGTGACATGACCTGGGGTGTGAGGCCGGGCACTTTCAGTGATGAACCGGGGTGTGGAGGCCGCGCCTCCAGCACCAGACCTGGGTGTGAGGGCTGGCACCTTTTCAGTGACATGACCCGGGGTGTGAGGGCCGGGCACCACTTTAAGAACATGACCGGGTTTGAGGGGCCGGGCAAAGCCACTGCAGGCAGGGTGTGAGGGCACCTCATCAGTGCCATGATCCGGGGTGAGGGCTGGGCACCGCTTTAGTGACCTGACCCGGGGTGAGGGCTGGGCACCCACTTCAGTGACAGATCTGGGTGTAAGAGCCGGCACCCATTCAGTGACATGACACGGGGGGGTGAGGGCCGGGCACCTGAGCACCATGACCCGGGGTGTGAGTGCCGGTCACCCCTTCACTGCCATGACCCGGGTGTGAGGGCCGGGCACCCTTCAGTGCAAGACCGGAGTGTGAGGCCAGGCACCTTCAGTGCCGACCCGGAGTGTGAGAGCTGGGAACCCCTCAGTGACATGACCCGGGTGAGGGCTGGGAACCCTTCAGCACCATGACCCGGGATGTCATGGCTGTGCACCCCTTCAGTGACATGACCCGTGGAGGCCAGTGCCCTTTAGGACATAACCTGGGTGATGGCCGGGCAACCCTGCCATGACCCGTTTGAAGCCGGCACCCCTACAGTGCTGGTAACTGGTGTGAGGCCGGTACACTTCTACATGACCTGGGGTGAGGGTCGGGCACTCTTCAGTAAAATGAATCGGGTGTTAGGGCTCGGCATCCTCAGCACCATGTTCCAGGTGTTAGGCTGGCTCCATTTCAGTGCCAAGAATCAGGGTGTGGAGGGCTGGCACCCCATCAGCACCATGGACCTGGGTGAGGGCTGGGAAACTGTCAACCCCATGACCGGTGGGGAGGGCCGGGCACTTTAGGTCCATGACCCAAAATGGCTGTGTTCTCTTCAGTGACATGACCCGGGGTGGAGGCCGTGCACCCCTTAGTGACATGACCTGGGGAAGGCTGCACCCTCCAGCACCATGACCTGGGGTGAGGGCCAGGCACCTCTTCAGTGCCATGACCGGGGTGAGGGCTGGGCATCCTTCAGACCTGGGGTGTGAGGGCCGGGCACTCTTCAGGAATGAACCGGGGGTGGGCCTGGGCACCCTCCAGCACCATGACCCGGTGTGAGGGCCAGGCACAGTGACATGACCCGGGTGGAAAGGGCACCACTAGGAAAATGATGACCAGGGGTTTGAGGGCCGGGCAACCTCACTGCCATGGCCAGGGGTGGGAGGCGGGGCACCTCATCAGTGCCATGATCCGGGTGTGAGGGCTGGCACCGCTTTAGTGACATGACCTGGGGTGTGAGGGCTGGGCACCACTTCAGTGACATGATCCGTGGGAGCCGGGCACCCATTCAGTGACATGACACGGGTGGAGGGCTGGCACCCCTTGAGCACCATGACCCGGGGTGTGAGTGCCGGTCACCCTTCACTGCTCATGACCCGGGGTAGTAGTGCCGGGCACCTTCATGTCACGAATCCGTGTGAGGGCCTGGCACCCTTTTTGTGACATGACCTGGGTGAGGCGGCCACCCTTTAGTGACATGACCTGGGGTGTGAAGGGCACCCCACCATGTCCGGGGTGTGATGGCCAGGCAACTCTCAGTGCCATGACCTGGGGTGGGAGGGATGGCACCCCCAGAGACATGACCCGGAGTGTGAGGGCGAGCACCCTTTCAGCAACATGACCCGGTGTGAGGGCCGGGCACCCGTCCAGCACTATGACCCAGGTGTGAGGACCAGGCAAACCTCTCAGTGCTATGACTCTTGGGTGAGGCTGGGGCACCCTTCAGTGACATGACCCGGGGTGAGGGCTGGGCACTCAGTGACATGACCCGGGGTGTGAGGGCTGGGCACCCTCCAGCACCATGACCAGTGTCAGTACCCAGACATCACCAGAAGGCCGGGCACCTCCAGCACCAGTGAACCTTTAGTGCAGCACCTGGGTGTGAGGGCTGGCACCACTATAGGCAAAATGACCAGGGTTTGAGGGCCAAACCTTCCATGCATGGGCTAGGGGTGTGGAGGGCCGGGAACCCCATTAGGGTGCCAAGGACCGGGCAGGAGGCTGGTCACCACTCAGTGACATGACCCGGGGTGTGAGGGCCGGCACTGCTTAGGACATGAACCTCGTGTGAAGCCGGGCACCCTTCAGCACCATGAACTGGGGTGAGAGGGCTGGTTCCCCTTCAGTGCAATGACCAAGCCAGGAGGGCTAGGCACCCCTTCAGTGACATGACCAAGGGTGAGAGGACCGCACCCGGTTCAGTGCCATGATCTGGGGTGTGATGTCCGCACCTCCCAGCACCATGGCCTGGGGTGAGGGCCTGGCACCCTTTCAGTGACATGACCAGGGTGGAGGGCCGGCACCACCCCACACCAGGCCTGGGGAGGGCTCAACCCTTCAGTCATGACCAGCAATACGTAACTGAACGAT
>NW_024717871.1:0-10017 GCF_018991925.1 Homarus americanus
CTGACTCCGCTGTTCCCACGAACTAATTGCTTCACTGGTTTGAAGAAATAAAGCAAATCAACCGAACATCCCGTTACAAATGTGTCTTAAGGCGCGATACAAGTTGAACATGCCGTCGCTCTGTTCTGCGGTAACACTGCGCACTGTGGTGAAGCTGGGAGTAAGATGGGTTGGGTTTGGATGGTTGCAGGTTACGGATGTGTGGGCATGTTATAATACTGAACAGCGAAAAATTGTCGCGATCGCCATTGTTCGCTTTTTATCATGAAATTATCTGGCCAGCGTAATACCTGCCAGGATGGTGGAAGAATGAGATAATGGCACAGTCATCATTGCCGCCGCCAGCGACGCAGATAACACAGATGTGAGAGGGTGCAGCTCGCCA
Organism: Homarus americanus; assembly: GCF_018991925.1. Classification (NCBI taxonomy): domain Eukaryota; kingdom Metazoa; phylum Arthropoda; class Malacostraca; order Decapoda; family Nephropidae; genus Homarus; species Homarus americanus. The sequence continues at coordinate 386 of NW_024717871.1, forward strand.
GGTTTCGACCGGTTCGTATACTCGCGTGGTATCTGTAATCGTCTCTACCTGTTGGGCCCTCACGCGCCAGAACTCTCTGCAGGGCCGCTGGTTTAATACCTCGTCTTAGCTCCACTGGTGCTGTGCTCTCTAGCCTTGGTTTACAGTAATGTTGAGTGTATAATGAAGCTCTGGCTATGGGTTAGAACAAAAGTGTTGTTTGTTTTTTATTTTTTTATGGTTATTTTTGATATGAGGTTGAATAAATGGTGGACTCTGGCGGCGTTTTGCAGTATTGGATAGAGAAAAATAATGTTAATAAAATAATTCGTAAATTGGTTGGTGTTTTCGAGAATGGTATTGAAGTATAAATGTTCTCTTTGTTGTGGTAGCGTCTTATCATGTTGGATTCTAGTGAGTAGATTGATAGATGGTCGCATGGAGTTGGTGGTTTACAATGGGACTCCTTGTAATATTAGGGTGTTTTTTCTTCTGTTTGTGGAAATTGGTGTTTTGGTTGGGTTTAATTTTGGTTTGAGTTATAATAGTTTATTGATGTTAGTTTTTAGGGCTTTTTGTTTGCATATATCGTGTTTTTGAAAAGTTTGTTAGTAATAAGTTTAATTTGGATAAGTTTGGTTTAATTTGTATTGTTTGGTTTTACAAGGTATTATTTTGTTTGGGGATTATATAGATGTTGAAGTAAATATTTCTCTGGTGAATGTGTTAGTCTTGTGGTTGTTTGGCTGTGCGTCTTAGAGTATATTCTGTATTATATGTTGTCAGACTTTTCTGTTTGTGCGTAACGCCTCCGTCAAAGTGTTTTTGATGGCTCTTGAAGATTGGCCTCTGGTTTATTTAACTTCAAGATTTTCACTGGCACTGTGACCTGCCTGACTGGCCTGCGTACACTACACTGCTTTCTAGCTCTTAACCTGACTTTTCCGGTGGCGAGGTTAATCATTAGTTGAAATAAGCTGGGAGGGTTAATCTTCAGGTAATCTATCTTAATTAACAATTTTGGTCAGGTGAGGCCTTCCTTACCTTACTCGAGAGCAGGAGGAGGAGGACTTGCTAACGTCTACAGATCATCGTCAACCAAGGCAGATATTGAATATCTTTTGTTTACCTTCGTGGCTTAAGAACACATCTTAACACCATAAGACTATTCGCCTCAATACAATAATACAGTAATTGATTATTGTATTCTAATAAAATTTACGGTGTATCTTGTGAACCAGATTTATTGTTTGACCTTAGTGAATGAGAAACTGGTTGAGGTGTATTGTGGTAAACATCCTTAAGAGCAGCTCTGTGTGTTCTTACGACCTCAAAGTAACACAAAAGGTAGCCAATATCTACCCTTGATCAGTCACTTTATGTAGATGTCAATTGTGTCATTTTTCTAGACTTAGTGCCTCCTGGAGGAGAAAGTAAATACAATGTTGATATATTTTGGTCACAACACACACTAGTAGATTATTTTTCCTTTTTAACTAAATAATTAACACTATGAAGCTAACTAATTATATAACTCAAAGATGGTAACCAATATGGCGTCGATATTGTTCACATACTCTATGATAAATAGATGTATTGTCTGTTTAATTTTAGGAAAGAATTTAATTTATAAACTTTTGAGAATCTGGATACAGGAGTTTTGTCTTTGTGTGTGTGTGTGTGGTGATGATGACGCATACTTTCCTCTGCAGTGAAAAAAATATCTTGACATTGCAAAGTTTAACTGTAAGCCGAAGGAACGTTTGTAATGTGACTTGTTATGTGAAATTGTAACTTGAAATTCTTTGTGAAAAAATATTTCCCTATAAAGTTTGGCAATAAATGAAGTATTACATCAAGGTGTAACTTGTAGTTCCTTGTGGAGTAATTACCTATGTGGACGATACAGCTACTCCAGGGTGTAAGACCTAGAGTAGAAAGTCTTTAGACCTTACCTGAGGTTGAAAGACTCTTATAGTGGAACGTCTTAGGTATTGAAACTTTAATTACAGTAAATAAAATATAATCTACCTAAACATTCCTTCACCTGGCGACAACTAATGATACAGGTGGTGTAATAGCTCTTTAAAATTCCTCCGTTTGATATAATAATGACCACACATGAACTTATAATGTGCAATATCTTGATAACACATTAGCTGCAACATTACACATAGTCCAGTGTATGTGTAGTGAGGGACATCTACCTAAATGAGTTACAGAATGTGGAGTTGAGGCAAAAAAAAGTTGGGACATGTTTGAGATCATCAGTTGAGCCAAACGTTTATACTCAATATTGTTTTAATGGTATTTTAGAGCGACCGAAAAATGTAAACAAAATGGCCGGCTAGGTGACACATACCTTACAAGAAATAAACATGAGAACGAACACACACACACACACACACACACACACACACACACACACCAGTTTTACCCACATTATCACCAGACTATCGGCATACCTGGTCGGTGGACACCTGCCTCCTCCTCCTCCTCCTCACCTTGCTAATATGCTAATATGCTAATATGCTCTGCTCTGGTATGTTCCAGTCTATTTAAGATATGCTCCCATCTATCTTAAAGAGCTTATGCTAGGTTGGTCTGATATGCTCCTCAAAGACTATGCTGATATACTCTTGTCATCTGATATGCCATTATGTTCATATCACTCTAAAGGATATACTAATATGTTCTGATATGTTGGTATGGTTCTGTCTCTCAGAGGGTGTGCTGATGTACTATAAGAGCATATGGGGTATGCTGATATACTTGGTTATGTAGCTAGGCTCTTTTTTTGGGTATTTGTGTTTTTCTATCTCTGAGGTATATGTTGGTTGGTGTAATGACATAAGGGTGTGTATGCTTCTAAGGGAATATGTTAATCTATAATAATTTGAAATGAGGTTGGCTATACCTTAGATTCAGGGGATATGCTGTGAGTGTGAATTAGCCTAGAGTATGCTGATATGTTTCATTAGGGATCTGTTAAACTTGACATGCTTTTTGGAACGAGTAGCTGGACTTCAGAAGATAGGGTGATATGCTGCATATTCTGTGGATCTTAGAGAGTGAAGGCTATGAGGGGCTAGTTAATATACTCAGGTATGTTGGTATCCTTGGCACTTGGGATATGTGGTAATATTTTTTGGATACTGATATGCCTAATGGAGTTGGCTTGAGGCAAGTTTGATCTTGCAGGGGCACTAATCTGTATAATGATTTTTCCCTGATGTTAAAATGTATATATTTAATGTAGTATTATATTATAGCTTTATCTGCAGCTGATTTTCAGAAATATATGCTGCTGTCTTAAGACATATTTCACAATGATTTTCAGAAATATGTATGCTGCTGTCACTGGCTTTTATTCCGGAGCATTGATTATACTTTGAGTATGTTGATAATACTTTGTTACCAGTCAAGGGAATATGCTGATGTGTTCTGACACTTATAGTGATTACCCTAGTATACTTAGATACCTGACGAGTGTTGTTGGAGTATAGTGTCCTATACTCTGATGTCGTCTAGTGATATATATGCTGATGTGACTGACATACCGCTTTATGTAACTGCATGATATATTCAGATCCATACATATTCCTCACACAACCTGTATGATATTCTAATAATGCTGATATTATTTGTCTTCCTGATTTGCCTAACTTTACAGGTGTCATTTATAGTGTATGATATTCCGAAATTATACTTTGGGGTTATTTAAAGAGATATGATGGCAAACAGTGATACTCTGATTTCACCATATTTGACATAGATACACTGCCCAATCATTTATAATATACCGTGCGTCTCTTCATCATATATCCTTAAATAAATCCTATACTTTTGATATACCATTCAAGGTGAAGGTATACTAATAACACACGGTAACTTTTCGTCCTCTGGCATGTCTTTTCCCCTGTTCTTTACTTAACATCCTGGCGCTTGATCGTGCAGAATTACTGATATGCTAAGTGTATGCTGTCTTCTAATATCTCGGCTTTGGCTTTGGCGGCTGTGATTTACTTAAAGCAACATTTAACGCTCGTTCGTGTAACTTTTTAATGGGCTCAAATGAATGTGCTTATCCAGGATTTCTTCTGTTGCGCCATCTGATATTTTCCGTCCATGTTGAAACCCTTAACAGAGACTCGCATTACCCGCAATGCTGTTACCCCTAGGGTTCCGCATTTACGCCAAGTAGAGGCGATATCCCGCGTTATGTTGCCGAAATGCCGCCCTTCCGGGTTGCTTCGCTCTTGGTTGGTGAAAAAGAGTGGGGTACGGGGCTGAATATTTATTTAAAATGCAGGTATTATAGTACTTGTCTACAACCGTGTTAATATATGGTTTCACCAACAGTATGTACTCAAGAGAAGCACTTCTTTGTCGACCGTGATCAGAGCCGCAACACTGAACCTCTATAGGCATTAACACAAAAATAAATTACATTACATCGTTCTGAACGCTGACATAAATTAATAAATATTATTTAGATGAAAATATTGATTTACGTAATTATGAGATAGTCTTAATGTTCACGCGGGACTTTACACCATCTAAAACCACTTTAACATTTTCCCAGTTAAGACTTGATAATACAATCTCATCCTTCTCCAGAAACTGTGTGTTGGTGGTGGCCTGCGGCACTTAATTGTGTGTGTGTTGTGTGTGTGTGTGTGTGACGCAGCACCTTTGATTTATACAAATATTCACCCAAATGAACAACACTGGTAATTCACCATGTTATTCACGACTCTTAGAATCAGCAGCTTGTCTAAAAGTTTGAGCCAGGGTCAGCTGATTCAGTAACACGCTCACGTTTGCAGGACACCTGCGCTTTTCCTGCAGATATGTGTACCGAATTTTCCCACACTCATCATTATTTTCTTTCTGTAACTTGCTGACAAAACCCATGACCCTTCAGATCTTCTAGCTGTAATGCGGCCAAGAACTGAGTCATTCCATATGCTTTCCGTTGGATTTTTATGACACTTCTAAAGCTTCCTTTTTTTGATACAGGATGTTGCCTAAAACTCTTTCCTCAGTGGGCAATCTGTAATCCTACCACTGTCTCTGACCCAAAGGTAATGAAGTTGGACATATCACTATTGAGAAATTACATTTTAGAGTGTTATCTCAGGTCTATTCCTTGCTCCCTGGACAAAATTCATAATTTATTTTCCTCTCTTGCATCTATTGTATACCTGCTGCTAGAATAAACAAACCTTGAAGTGTTTGCATCAGCTGCTTTTAGGGTTTCAGACTAAATTAAAACAGTGGTAATTGTTGTGCTTGATGGTGTGCATGGTGTGTGTGTGTGTGAGTGTGCATGGTGTGTGTGTGTGCATTGTGTGTGTGTGTGTGTGTGTATATGGTGTGTGTTTGTTTGTTTGTATGGTGTGTGCATGGTGTGTGTGTGTGTGTTTGTGTATGTGTGTATGGTGTGTGTATGTGTATGGTGTGTGTATGTATGGTGTGTGTGATCGTGTGTGTGTGTGTATGTGTGTGTATGGTTTGTGCATGTACGGTGTGTGTATGGGTGTGTGTGATTGTGCATGGTGAGTGTGTGACTGTGTATGGGGTGAGTGTGTGTGTGTGTGTGTGTGTTTCCATTGCCATGAGGATATCATACAATTCTTAAAGCACTGGTCACATGGGCGCATTTTTTTTAGCAATTTCTTGCCGGAAAGTTATTTCGAGCAATTTTCGAGAAATTCGAGCAAGTTTTTGAAGCATTTTTATTGACAATCGTGATAGTCAATTTCTTGACTATTTCGAGCAAGATTATCGGTTCAAAACCCAGTTAATACCATATTTAATGACACGAAGCTTATTTATCGAGTATTTACCTTGGCTATATATAACATAGATCAATAACATTATGTATAAAATGCACAAACAGTTTTTTACGACACACTGAGTTTATTATTTGGGTGGTGTTTTGGCGTGTTTGTTTACAAAACACAAGCCCATACAGCCGGTCATTCTCCACACACTAACAACCCTCCCTACTGTAACTACGATAGTTGAACCAGTCTATATTAAACACTCGTTCCTCCTCCTCGCCAGCCACTTACGAGTCCCCAATAGTTTTTCTTCGCTTTCTCTCATTTCTTTTTAATAATAACAATAATACCAAGGATAGCTGCTGCGTCGTCTGCATTGTTGTTGTGATATTCCGTCTCCCTTCTACTCGCACAGCGGCGTTAACTTTTTTTTCTTGCTGTAGTAACTGAACCAAGAGCCACTCGTGTGACCACATTTGGAAGAAATTACTCGTAATTTCTTGCTCCAAATTAATTGCTCATCAAAGGGATCGTGTGACCGTAACTTAAGTCACCCTTTAAGAAAAACTGTAAATACTGATTCACAAAACTTAAGGATAATTTCTGACTTGGAACCATCGGTGTAATGCAGAAAACAGTTATTGTATTCTAAAACCTACCCAAGAAATCTTTTACCCACTTACGATATATTTCTTTTCTATTCCATCAATAGATGTTATTTTACTTTTTTATACGTATTTTTATTTTAGTAATTTATAAACTATTTTCTTTATATACTTCATTACCTTTTAGTGTAATGAAGAGAATGAATTACAGAAGGTTTTTATAATTATATTGCGAACAATATTTTTCCTCACAATAAATAAACAATGACGATGATCTTGTTTACAATATGGAGCTTGATGTCTTACTCCATGTTCGTTTATTACATTTTCTGCCATACCCGACTGTTCTTTTCTTTCTTGTGGTGAAGGTTTTGACAATTGATATATATATAAAGTTGAGTTAAGAATAATGACTCTGATATTATAGCCATTAGGTCCTGAATAATAAGTGGTGTCAAAGTGAACAAATGTATGATGTCTTCAATTACCAGCGTAGTGTGGGGTAACAGTGGGGGTAGAAGCGAAGGGTAGGAGTGAAGGGTGGGAGTAAGGCGTGGGAGTAAGGGGTGGGAGTAAGGGGTGGGAGTAAGGCGTGGGAGTAAGGGTGGGAGTAAGGGGTGGGAGTAAGGGGTAGGAGTAAGGGGTGGGAGTAGGGGGTGGGAGTAAGTGATGGGAGTATGGGTGGGAGTAAGGGGTGGGAGTAAGGCGTGGGAGTAAGGCGTGGGAGTAGGGCGTGGGAGTAAGGGGTGGGAGTAAGGGGTGGGAGTAAGGGGTGGGAGTAAGGGGTGGGAGTAAGGCGTGGGAGTAAGGCGTGGGAGTAAGGGGTGGGAGTAAGGGTGGGAGTAAGGGGTGGGAGTAGGGGTGGGAGTAGGGTGGGAGGAGTAGGGTGGGAGTAAGGGTAAGATGAGGGAATTAGGAGTAAGGGGTGGGAGTAAGGGGGTGGGAGTAAGTGGTGGGAGTAAGGGGTGGGAGTAAGGCATGGGAGTAAGGCGTGGGAGTAAGGGTGGGAGTTAGGGGTGTGAGTAAGGGGTGGGAGTAAGGGGTAGGAGTAAGGGGTGGGAGTAAGGGGTGGGAGTAAGGGGTGGGAGTAAGGGGTGGGAGTAAGGGGTGGGAGTAAGGCGTGGGGTAAGGGTGGGAGTAGGGTGGGAGTAAGGGGTGGGAGTAAGGGTGGGGAGTAAGGGTGGAGTAAGGGTGGAGTACAAGGCGTGAAGTAAGGGTGGGATTAAGGGGTGGGATTAAGGGGTCGGAGTAAGGGGTAGGAGTAAGGGGTGGGAGTAAGGGGTGGCAGTAAGGGGTGGCAGTAAGGGGTAGGAGTAAGGGGTGGGAGCAAGGGGTACGAGTAAGAGGGTGGAAGCAAGGGGTGGAAGCAAGGGGTGGGAGTAAGGGTTATGAGTAAGTGGTAGGAGTAAGTGGTAGGAGTAAGGGGTAGAAGTAAGGGGTAGAAGTAAGGGGTAGGAGTAAGGGGTAGAAGTAAGGTGGTAGAAGGAAGGGGTGGGAGCAAGGGGTGGGAATAAGGGGTGGGAATAAGGGGTGGGATTAAGGGGTGGGAGTAAGGGGTAGGAGTAAGGGGTAGGAGTGACGAGTAAGAATGTGGGACAAGAGGGAGGGGTAGCAGTGGGGGGTAGGGTTAGGTTACAAACTTCTATTTACTTCATCATCTGTATCCTGCTGGTGATGTTCTCTCTTTAAACAATTTGTAAAATAAATAAATAAATGGTCAGGTGTAAATGGTAAGAATTTAACAGAGTAATACTGAGGTATTACAAGAAAGAACTAAAACTGTCCACTGTGTGTATCAACATTTTATAAAAGTATTTGTGAAGCTGTAAAATACTTAGATATAAACTTTTAATTCAACTCTGTAATAAAAATAATTGCAATAATGAATCTAAACAAGAAATGAACTGGGTGAAAAAAATCTACAAAATACTAAAAATATAAAAAGAAGAATTACAGTAAAACCTGAATCATTGTAATAAACATTATTAAACTTTTCGTTGTTATGACCTAAAACAAACAAGGAAGACTCGTCTAGATTTTCGCTCTGTGAATTAACTCCTTGGATCGCTTTTGGGCAAGAGGGGAGTTACTTCGACTTATTCCGTGAAAATATTCCCAACTGTCCATAGAATCCGTTACAGTTTCCTTTATAGTAAGTGACTCACAAATGATTAATATTCCCATTCACCAATACTTTATTATATCAGAGAACAGTGCAGAGATAAGCTGGCCAATGAGCGATGGTCAAAGATAATACAGATTTAATACTGGATTGATAAGTACAGCCATAGTGATTTGTTTCATGTTACAGTAATAATAAACTTTATCAAATGTTATAACTACCAAAGTGTTATTTTCGTGATCGATACCCTGCTGCCAGGATTATAACATCGTTTAAAAGTTCAGTAAAAATATCATGCAGATTAAAACCTAACCTAGTGTATCGTAACCTAACTTAGCCTTTCCTAAGCTAACTTAGACTATCCTAAACTAGCCTAACCTATCCTAATCACACCAAACCTAACCTATCCTAAATTTATATATCAACAGATTTATAGATATGTTGGAGAAATAATTATCAAAAGTTTGTTGTCTCTGCAAATGTATTTAAAAAAAAAGAAAATGAAATTAAAACTTTCTAGAGAACTCAATTGTGTCATGAGCGTTGCGGCTTGGTTAGGTTAGGTAACATTAGGTTAGGTTAGATAAGGTAAGGTAAGATTAGGTAAGGTGAGGTAGTGTTAGGGTTAAATACATTTTACTAATTTTGCATCAAAATAATCACGACTGAAGGAATCGGATAAAAAACCTCTGAATATAATCTTTTTCTGAGAAAAAAATTTCTTTACCACTTATTTTTTGCCCCACTTTTTTTATTAAGTTTGATGAACTTAGATTAGGTTAGGTATTATTTAACTCTGAGTCATGGGTACTTATTGGATACTTGGCAGAATAACTTGTTATAATTGGTCCTAACAAAGGCGGAGTCTAAGCAAAAATGTTCACTTGACCTCATATTTGGATTTCATTACTGAAGGATATTTACAGCTATACCACATTAATAAGGTCTATCTGCAAGTTTATTCAGTCATAAAAAAAAATATACCCTAAATGTGGACAATAAAAATCTTCTATTTTGGTACAAATTACTTGAAAAGTTGTAACTCAAATATATTCCCAAAACACGTTTACAGATGAAAATAAAAAAAGCATAAATAGCTAGAAACAAAATCAATATATGTTTTTATTAGTATTTTAA
>NW_024717872.1:0-4882 GCF_018991925.1 Homarus americanus
GCTGTATGACACCCATGTTCCTCCTGTCAAGCTCTAAGACACCTATGCTCCTCCTGTCAAGCTATATGACACCCATGTTCCTACTGTCAAGCTATATGACACCCATGTTCCTACTGTCAAGCTATATGACACCCATGTTCCTACTGTCAAGCTATATGACACCCATGTTCCTACTGTCAAGCTGTATGACAGCCATGTTCCTACTGTCAAGCTATATGACACCCATGTTCCTACTGTCAAGCTGTGTGACACCCATGTTCCTACTGTCAAGCTATATGACACCTATGTTCCTCCTGTCAAGCAATATGACACCCACGTTCCAGCTGCCAAGTGATTAATTATGACACCTGTGTACCAGCCTCGACTCTGCCACACCTGCGACACAGAACCACTCGAGGGGATGATATTGGATTTCTCTATGACCATAAGAGTTTGTGGACTATTGTTCGTAATATTACCACATTGTCACGTCTTTTAACTCATCCTTCCACAAAAAATAGCACAGATTTACTAGCCGATTACTTACTAGTAGTACTGTATTTAAGAGACCTGAGATACAGAAATAACCAGAGACAATTTACTAGTTATGGGATTTCATACGTGACACACACACACACACACACACACACACACACACACACACACACACACACGAAAACATACATAAAGATGATAAAAAATAGTAAGTCATGAATAACAATGTAATTATAAGGATGTTATGGTATAATTACACGTTATTACCGGTTATACAGGTGAAAAGTATATACCTCACAAAATGGCGGCGTGTCGGCCATCTTAAAGACTCCCCAGATGAGATACTGTCATCACAAGACTTATCAGGCCAAGACCGTGTAATTATTAGGAATGTTATGTAGAATCAATACCTCTCTTGTTTACCTGGATAATCAAGACGTTTTAGTTCAGGTGTAATTCTAGTTCAGGTGTAATTCTAGTTCAGGTGTAATTCAAGTTCAGGTGTAATTCTAGTTCAGGTGTAATTCTTAGGACCATCAGTTCTGAATATGACACGACAAAGCAAATCTTACAGAGATGTTGAAGGGTTAGCAGAAGAAACTGAAATTAATGTTTTCTAGACGTCACGGGTCCACTTAACACGAGGACACAACAACACACGAGACACAACTCTTTTTACGAGACACAACAACACACAGGGACTTCCAACACACGAGGACACAACAACACACGAGGACACAACAACACACGAGGACACAACAACACACGAGGACACAACAACACACGAGGACACAACAACACACGAGGACACAACAACACACGAGGACACAACAACACACGAGGACACAACAACACACGAGGACACAACAACAACAAGAGGACACAACAACAACATACATCACAGCCACACAGGTAAGGAACACAAAATGGCTGACCAGATGTAAACAAAATAGCATCGTGTGGATTCGATTTCTAAAGTACTAATCTCGAGTCGAAATCTAATCATGTTGGTGGCGGAGGAATGCCAATGGATTTTTATGAATTAAGTGGTTCCACCACACCACCTTCCTCCTCCCCACTCCCATGCACAGGACCGCCCTATCAAAACCACCTTCCATAACATCGATTCAGAAATAATTTAAGAACTTGTTTGTACAGGTAATGAATAGTTGCTAGTGATAGGTGCTACTACCGTGTAAACTATCACAACTAGCAGTTTTGGTCAGGGGTTAAAGAGGTGATTTGAGTCTATAATAGCATAGTTTATAAGGCAAAATACCAATAATGATTAACTAGAAATTTATTTACTCCTCAATGGAAAATAGTCGAATACATATAACTGAAGTTGAATGATGATCGCCCTACTACAGGTCACTCACAACCTTATGTTAGGTTAGGTTAGGTTAGGTTTGGTTTAGGTTAGGTTTAGGTTAGGTTAGGTGTAGTAAATAGTAAACTCTCAAAGGTCTGGTGTAAGTGTTGTGACCTGTTGTGACCTGTTGTGACCTGTCTAACAATGTCGTCACAACACCAAGATAGTTTTTTTTTCTTTTGAGACCAAAACTTTACCAACAGCGGTATATGTTTGGGTACTTTCAAGAGCCAGTACTTGACAACAGTGTGTAAGAGAGAGCCAGTACTTGCCAACGGTGTGTAAGAGCCAATACTTGCCAACGGTGCGTAAGAGCCAGTACTTGCCAACAGTGTGTAACAAAGAGCCAGTACTTGCCAACAGTGTGTAACAAAGAGCCAGTACTTGCCAACAATATGTAACAAAGAGCCAGTACTTGCCAACAGTGTGTAAGAGCCAGTACTTGCCAACAGTGTGTAAAAAAGAGCCAGCACTAGCCAACAGTGTGGAACAAAGAGCCAGTACTTGCCAACAGTGTGTAGAGCCAGTACTTGCCAACAGTAATGTAAGAAGAGAGCCAGTACTTGCCAATTAATGTAACAAAAGAGCCAGTACTTGCCAACAGTGTGTAAACCAGTACTTACCAACAGTGTGTAACAAAGCCAATGCTGCCAACAGTGTGTGTAACAAAGAGCCAGTTCTTACCAACGGTGGTATGAAACCAGTACTTGCCAACAGTGTGTAGAGAGCCAGTAATTGCCAACAATTATTGTGAAGAGAAGCCAGTACTTACCAACAGTGTGTAGAAAGAGCCAGTACTTGCCAACAGCGTGTAGAGCCAGTACTTGCCAGCGAATGTGGCCAGAGGCCAGTACTTGCCAGCAGTGTGTAACAAAGAGTCGATACTTGCCAGCAGACAGCAAGAGTCAGTACTTGCCAGCAATTAATGTAGAGCCAGTGCTTGCCAACAGTGTGTAAGAGCCAGTACTTGACCAACAGCGTGTAACAAAGAGCCAGTACTTGCCAACAGTGTGTAAGAGCCAGTACTTGCCAACAGTGTGTAAGAGCCAGCACTTGCCAACAGTGTGTAACAAAGAGTCAGTACTTGCCAACAGTGTGTAACAAAGAGCCAGTACTTGCCAACAGTGTGTAAGGTGCCAGTATTTGCCAACAGTATGTAAGGTCCAGTACTTGGCCAACAGTGTGTAACAAAGCCAATGCCCCGCAACAGTGTGTAAAGCCAATGCCAGCCAACGAGTAATGAAAGCCAGTACTTGCCAACAGTGTGTAAGAGCCAGTACTTGGCCAACAGTGTGTAACAAAGAGCCAGTACATGCCCATGAGTACTTACTAACAGTACATAACAGACAGTAAGATGACTGACAGAGGTGTTAGTAAACTGACAGGTGATGAAGAGGACAAACTAACATACGACTGTCAACGCCTCAGTGTATCACTTTGGACGGGCGGCCATTTTGTGAGCTAGGATGTCAACAAAATGGCGGCGCCTGACCTCCTATATCCCAAATCCGTCTAATACAAGGAAATAATGATACGCCAAGACATGTCCTGTACAGGTAAATGATAACAGTTATGACCACCACTCACTTGTCAGTAACTGGCTATCTACATGTTGAATATTAATGACTAAAAACAATAAATAAAAGATCACCTGATGATTAGCCTCCAGGTTATTTCATATGATAATTAAACAACCTAACGCTACCTGTGGGTTGGGTTAGGTTAGGTTAGGTTAGGTTAGGTTAGCGTTATGGTGTACAGTTTTAAGGTGAAGTAGACTGGGGCTGGGTGGGAAGGGGGGGGGGTAGGTAATCCAATATGTGTTGAGGATGACACAGACAATGAACAGACTCAACTGGTGACGCGACACCAACACAGACAGAGTTAAGAAGTTTCTGGACACAGATACACATCCACACGACAGACAAGTGTTAGTACAGTATTATTCTACACCAAAGGTCCGCAACCTTTCTATTTCCGGTTGCATGCGGCCAGAAAATTAAAATTTGCGGCCGTCATGACGGCATCCAAAATATGTGATGAGTGGCCGCCTAAGTTGATAAAGTAAGATGAGGTTGTTTGAACACTTGATGCAACCAAATGTGATACTCTTTGTTACACGGAGAAACATTACACCTGGCAGCTGATAACACACACACACAAGTACACACTCAATGCTTGTAATGATAACAGCCCAAATTCACAGGGTTTTTTTCTGAGATTCAGAATAAGATAATTTTGCCCCCATTTGTTTCAAGTCTGTAGGTTATGTATATAAGCTACTGTGCCAAGTAGCAACCCTGTACATAAGCTACTGTGCCGAGTAGCATTTATATATATTATCACGTGGCAACACTGCACCTGTTATGTGGCAACATTGCCCCGAGGCTGCCATATGGCAAGGCGCCTCAGTCTGACTGTGTGAGCCGCGCTTGGCACACGCTGGTCACCACTTGTATTTCTCTCATCCACAATAAACGGACTCAGTGTTACTCAGTGTTTCCCTAGCCATCACTGCATTCTTCAGGGCACACTAGTAACCTTCAAAGTCCATGATTTTTTTTGATGATATATTGACGAGGCAGGTCTTGGTGATGCACAGTTGTAGATCCTGGACCTACAGAGTCATTAGTGGAATTTGGGGAAAAAAAAAGTGCATCACATAACAGAGACACCAGTAGACTTCATGGTGTTTCAATGTTGCCAGCAGACTTACGATAAGAACAAGTACACTACCGCTCACTAACACAAAGGAACTTGTGGGAGCAGCATCTACCAAATTTGAACCAGATTACACAAAGCTTCCTACGAGTCTTAAGTAACCATTTCCTTTGTATTGTTGAAAGTGAAATATATTTAACTACGCTCAGTAATATACATTTTCACCCAATAGGTCACTTAAATTTGTCTTGTATACAGTACTTGTGTAAACATGTGGTTTAATTCCACACTTCTTATAATGCCCAGTTCCTGTTGGATTTTTTTCTTGTGAATTTAACACATATTGCTTAATGACTGCGGCCGGTGAGGTAACTA
>NW_024717873.1:0-5723 GCF_018991925.1 Homarus americanus
CCCTGATCGAGTATAACAAAGGCTCCTCATCGAGTATAACAAAGTCCCCTCATCGAGTATAACAACGTCCCTGATCGAGTATAAAAAGTCCCATCATCGAGTATAACAAAGGCCCCTCATCAAGAATAACAAAGTCCCCTTATCGAGTTTGACAAAGGCCCCTGATCCAGTATAACAAAGGCCCCTGGTCGAGTATAACAAAGTCCCCTGATCGAGTAAAACAAAGTCCCCTGATCGAGTATAACAAAATCCCCTGATCGAGTATAACAAAGCCCCTGATCGAGTATAACAAAGTCCCCTGATTGAGTAAAACAAGGTCACCTGATCGAGTAAAACAAAGTCCCCAGATCAAAGTATAACAAAGTCATCTGATAGAGTAAAACAAAGGCCCCTCATCGAGCATAACAAAGTCCCCTGATCGACTATAACAAAGTCCCCTGATCAAGTATAACAAAGCACCCTCATCGAGTATAACAAAGTCCCCTTATCGAGTATAACAAATTTCCCTGATCGAGTATAACAATGGCCCCTTATCGAGTATAACAAAGGCCCCGATCGAGCAATAATGAAAGTCAATGAGAAAGTTCCTGATCGAGAGCAACAAAGTCTCCTGATCGAGTATAACAAAGTCCCCTGATCGAGTATAACAAAGGCTCCTCATCGAGTATAACAAAGTCCCCTCATCGAGTATAACAATGTCCCCTGATCGAGTATAAAAAGTCCCCTCATCGAGTATAACAAAGCCCCTCATCAAGAATAACAAAGTCCCCTTATCGAGTATGACAAAGGCCCCTGATCCAGTATAACAATGGCCCCTGGTCGAGTATAACAAAGTCCCCTGATCGAGTAAAACAAAGTCCCCTGATCGAGTATAACAAAATCCCCTGATCGAGTATAACAAAGCCCCCTGATCGAGTATAACAAAGTCCCCTGATTGAGTAAAACAAGGTCACTTGATCGAGTAAAACAAAGTCCCCAGATCAAAGTATAACAAAGTCATCTGATAGAGTAAAACAAAGGCCCCTCATCGAGCATAACAAAGTCCCCTGATCGAGTATAACAAAGTCCCCTGATCATGTATAACAAAGCACCCTCATCGAGTATAACAAAGTCCCCTTATCGAGTATAACAAATTTCCCTAATCGAGTATTACAATGGCCCCATATCGAGTATAACAAAGGCCCTTGATCGAGTACAACAAAGCCCCTTCATCGAGTATAACAAAGTCCTCTGATCGAGTATAACAAAGACCCCCGATGGAGTATAACAAAGGCCCCTGATCGAGTATAACAAAGGCCCCTGGTCGAGTATAACAAAGTCCCCTGATCGAGTATAACAAAGGCCCCTAATCGAGTATAACAAAGGACCCTCATCGAGTATAGCAAAGTCCCCTGATCGAGTATATTAAAGTCCCCTGATCGAGTATAACAACGTCCAATGATCTGCCCTGATCAACTATAACAAAGTCCCCTGATCGAGTTTAACAAAGGCCCCTCATCGAGTACAACAAAGGCCCCTCATCGAGTATAACAAAGTCCCCTGATCAAGTATAACAAAGCCCCTTAATCGAGTATAACACAGTCCCCTGATCGAGTATAACAAAGTCCCCTGATCGTGTATAACAAAGTCGCCTGATCGAGAATAACAAAGTCGCCTGATCGAGTATAACAAAGTCCCCTGATCGAGTAAAACAAAGTCCACTGAACGGGTATAACAAAGTCCTTTGATCGAGTATAACAAAGTCCCCTAATCGAGTACAACAAAGCCCCCTCATCGAAAATAACAAAGTCCCCTGATCGGGTATAACAAAGTCGCCTGATCGAGTATAACAAAGTCCCCTGATTGAGTAAAACAAAGTCCCCTGATCAAATATAACAAAGTTCCTAATCGAGTATAACAAAGTTCCCTGATCGAGTATAACAAAGCCCCCTGAACGAGTATAACAAAGATCCCTGATCGAGGATAACAAAGTGCCCTGATAGAGTATAACAAAGTCCCCTGATAGAGTATAACAAAGCCCCTCATCGAGTATAACAAAGTCACCTGACCGAGTATAACAAAGCCCCCTGAACGAGGATAACAAAGATCCCTGATCGAGTATAACAAAGTCCCCTGATAGAGAATAACAAACTTCCCTGATCGAAAATAGCAAAGTCCACTGATCGAGTATAACAAAGATCCCTGATTGAGTATAACAAAGTCCCCTGATCGAGTATAACAAAGTCCCCTGATCGAGTATAACAAAGTCCCCTCATCGAGAATAACAAAGGCTCCTCATCGAGTATAACAAAGGCCCCTCATCGAGTATAACAAAGTCCCCTGATCGAGTATAACAAAGTCCCCTGATCGAGTATAACAAAGTCCCCTTATCGAGTATAACAAAGTCCCCTGATCGAGTATAACAAAGCCCCCTCATCGAGTATAACAAAGCCCCCTCATCGAGTATAACAAAGCCCCCTCATCGAGTATAACAAAGGCTCCTGTTCGAGTATAACAAAGGCCCCTGATTGAGTATAACAAAGTCCCCTTATCGAGTATAACAAAGTCCACCTTATCGAGTAAAACAAATACCCCTGATCGAGTGTAACAAAGTCCCCTGATCGAGTATAACAGAGGCCCCTCATCGAGTATAACAAAGTCCCCTGATCGAGCATAACAAAGTCCCCTAATCGATTATAACAAAGGCCCCTTATCGAGTATAACACACGCCCCTGATCGAGTACAACAAAGGCCCCTGATCGAGTACAACAAAGGCCCCTGGTCGAGTATAACAAAGTCCCCTGATCGAGTATAACAAAGTCCCCTAGTAGAGTAAAACAAAGGCCCCTCATCGAGTATAACAAAGCCACTTGATCGAGCATAACAAAGTCCCCAGATCGAGTATAACAAAGTCCCCTCATCAAGTATAACAAAGCCCCCTCATCGAGTATAACAAAGTCCCCTTATCGAGTATAACAAAGTCCCCTGATTGAGTATAACAAAGTCCCCTAATCGAGTATAACAAAGGCCCCTGATCGAGTATAACAAAGTCCCCTCATCGAGTATAACAAAGGCCCCTCATCGAGTATAGCAAAGTCCCCTGATCGAGTATATTAAAGTCTACTGATCGAGTATAACAAAGGCCCCTCATCGAGTATAGCAAAGTCCCCTCATCGAGTAAAAGAATGTCTCCTGATCGAGTATAACAAAGTCCCCTGATCGAGTATAACAAAGTCCCCTCAACGAGTATAACAAAGACCCCTGAACGTGTAAAACAAAGATCCCTGATCGAGTATAACAAAGTCCCCTAATCAAGTATAACAAAGCCCCCCTGATCGAGTATAACAAAGCTCCCTCATCGAGTATAACAAAGCCCCCCTGATCGAGTATAACAAAGCTCCCTCATCGAGTATAACAAAAGCCCCTGATCGAGCATGACAAAGACCCCTGATCGAGTATAACAAAGCTCCCTCATCGAGTATAACAAAGCCCCCCTGACCGAGGATAACAAAGATCCGTGATCGAGTATAACAAAGTCCCCTGATACAGTTATAAAAAACTTCCCTGATCGAATATAGCAAAGTCCACTGATCGAGTATAACAAAGATCCCTGATCGAGTATAACAAAGTCCCCTGATAGAGTATAATAAAGTCCCCTGATCGAGTATAACAAAGTCTCCTGATAGAGCATAACAAACTTCCCTGATCGAATATAGCAAAGTCCACTGATCGAGTATAACAAAGATCCCTCATCGAGTATAACAAAGTCCCCTGATAGAGTATAATATCGTCCCCTGATCGAGTATAACAAAGCCCCCTCTTCGAGTATAACAAAGGCCCCTCATCGAGTACAGCAAAGGCCCCTCATCGAGTATAACAAAGTCCCCTCATCAAGAATAACAAAGCCCCTCATCGTGTATAACAAAATCCCCTGATCGAGTATAACAAAGTCCCCTGATCATGTATAACAAAGTCCCCTGATCGAGTATAACAAAGGCCCCTTATCGAGTATAACAAATTCCACTGATCGAGTGTAACAAAGGCTCCTCATCGAGTATAACAAAGCCCCCTGATCGAGTATAACAAAGTCACTGATCGAGTATAACAAAGTCCCCTGATCAAACATAACAACGCCCCCTCATCGAGTATTGCAAAGTCCAATGATCGAGTATATTAAAGTCCCCTGATCGAGTATAACAAAGGCCCCTGATCAAGTATAACAAAGCCCCCTCATCGAGTATAACAAAGCCCCCTGATCGAGTATAACAAAGGCCCCTCATCAAGTACAACAAAGTCCCTTGATCGAGTATAACAAAGTCCCCTGATTGAGTATAACAAAGGCCCCTTATGGAGTATAACAAAGTCCCCTGATCGTGTGTAACAAAGGCTCCTCATCGATTATAACAAAGTCCCCTGATCGAGTATAACAAAGTCCACCGATCGAGTATAACAAAGGCCCTCATCGAGTAAAACAAAGTCCCCTGATTGAGTAAAACAAAGGCCCCTAGTCGAGTATAACAAAGTCCCCTGATCAAGAATAACAAAGAACCCTGATCGAGTATAACAAAGTCCCTAGATCCAGTATAACAAAGTCATCTGATAGAGTAAAACAAAGGCCCCTCATCGAGTGTAACAAAGTCCCCTGATCGAGTATAACAAATTCCACTGATCGAGTATAACAAAGCCCCTTGATCGAGTAGAACAAAGTTCCCTGATCGAGTTTAACAAAGTCCCCTGATCAAACATAACAAAGCCCCCTCATCGAGTATTGCAAAGTCCAATGATAGAGTATATTAAAGTCCCCTGATCGAGTATAACAAAGTCCACTGATCGAGTATAACAAAGACCCCTGATCAAGTATAACAAAGCAGTTCTCATCGAGTATAACAAAGGCCCCTTGATCGAGTATAACAAAGTCCCCTGATCGAGTATAGCAAAGTCCCCCGATCAAACATAACAAAGCCCTCATCGAGTAGTAACAAAGTCCGATCGAGTATAACAAAGACCCCTGATCAAGTATAACAAAGCCCCCTCATCGAGTATAACAAAGGCGCCTCATCAAGTACAACAAAGTCCCCTGATCGAGTATAACAAAATCCCCTCATTGAGTATAACAAAGGCCCCTTATCGAGTATAACAAAGTCCCCTGATCGAGTGTAACAAAGGCTCGTCATCGAGTATAACAAAGTCCCCTGATCGAGTATAACAAAGTCCCCCGATCGAGTATAACAAAGGCCCTCATCGAGTATAACAAAGTCCCCTGATTGAGTAAAACAAAGGCCCCTAGTCGAGTATAACAAAGACCCCTGATCAAGAATAACAAAGAACCCTGATCGAGTATAACAAAGTCCCTAGATCCAGTATAACAAAGTCATCTGATAGAGTTAAACAAAGGCCCTCATCGAGTATAACAAAGTCCCGTGATCGAGTATAACAAAGTCCACTGATCGAGTATAACAAAGCCCCTTGATCGAGCATAACAAAGTCCTCTGATCGAGTATAACAAAGTCAACTGATCAAACATAACAAAGGCCATTCATCGAGTATAACAAAGACCCTGATCGAGTATAACAATGGCCCCTTATCGAGTATAACAAGGCCCCACATCGAGTACAAAAAGCCTCCTGATCGAGTAAAACAAAGTCCCCTGATCGAGTATAACAAAGTCCCCTGATCGAGTATAACAAAGTCCCCTTATCGAGTATAATAACGTCACCTGATCGAGTATAACAAAGTCCCCTGAT
>NW_024717874.1:0-27906 GCF_018991925.1 Homarus americanus
GAGGGTAGATATCAGGTCATGGGGGTAAGATAACTTGGAAAAAAAATCCTTCATATCAATAAATAAATATTTTTCATCCACACAGAAACTAAAAAAAAACAAAAAAAACAAAAAACATTAGATTTTTCATTAATATAAACAAAAAAAATATGATTATAGTCACAAATATAGAAAAACAAACAAAAAACAAAAACAACAACAAACAAAAAAACACCAACAAATAACAAAAACAACAAAAAACAACAAACACACATATGCAAATTGATTTTTTTCTCTTGCATAAATACCATTGGGAGAGACTCAAGCTAGCGTCCTCGTCAACTCTATTCACAGAAGCGTCACTCCTCTTTCCCCCAGACTCTGAATATTCATGAGGCTGTGTGTGTGTGTGTGTGTGTGTGTGTGTATATATATATGTGTGTGTGTGTGTGTGTGTGTGTGTGTGTGTGTGTGTGTTATAGTGTGGGGAGTAAAGGGTTCCACATAGTATTAATCCAGGTACAACAGGTATTGACAAAGGTGCTCATATATGTACAGGTATAAATACAGGTACAGGTACAGGTAAATATACAGGTACATTTATGAGATGAAGGTATGTACGTCAAAAGAAGATTAAATGCACACAACCTATACTTAAGTTGGATGTACGTACATTAATAGTACCATCATCATGTACACACACACACACACACACACACACACACACACACACACACACACACACACACACACACACACACACACACACACACACACACACAGGATGCTGAAGTCATCTAAGACGTTCACCAATATACTTCAGAGCTCTACTGAGATGAACTGTAATCATAGACTGACACACACACACACACACACGCACACACTCACTCACACACACACACACACACACACACACACACACTCCCACAGACACACTCCACTCACACAGACAGACAATGGAAACACCTTTAAAACAAATTTCCAACAAAAGCCGAAAAAAATGTTCTGTATGCAAATGAGTTGGGAGGTGAATGGAGGCATCGAGTCACTCTTGTGCCTTCAGGTAAAATCTAGTAATTACCGCACGACAGGTAGGTAACAGCTGCTCCAGGTGGCTGCCACATGCATTGCTCTTCCTCATTATCATGTTTTTTTCTAATCCGTTTTCATTTCCCCAAAGAAATAGAGAGATAGAGAGAGAGAAACAGGGCAAAGGAAAGATATTGAACAAAGAGACCAGCCAGTGCGTGTGTGTAAGAGAGAGAGAGAGAGAGAGAGAGAGAGAGAGAGAGAGAGAGAGAGAGAGAGAGAGAGAGAGAGAGAGAGAGAGAGAGAGAGAGAGAGAGAGAGAGAGAGAGAGAGAGAGAGAGAGAGAGAGAGAGAGAGAGAGAGAGAGAGAGAGAGAGAGAGGTACCTATACACAGTGCCTAATAAAGGAAAATATACAGATATACAGAAAATATACAACACTAAACAAATACACAGGTAAATGTGCTTCAAGAGGCCGACTGCTTCACCTCATTTCAACTGAGAAAGGTAATTAAGGTGGCTATACCTCTTACCTGTATATAGAGAGAGGCCGATCCCCACACACCTGAGGAATATAGCCAGGTGTAATAGGTGTTATAACTGGTGAATATTTACTGTAACTTATTAGTGCAGGTGTGTTTTGGGGGGTGATGTTCCCTGTTGTTGTCATTAGTTCCATATGTAGTCTAACTAAAAGTCAAATGGTAGTAATAACGTTGGACAATAATAATACCGTACTTATCACTATACTACTACTACTACTACTACTACTACTACTACTACTACTACTACTACTACTACTACTACTACTACTACTACTACTACTACTACTACTACTACTACTACTACTACTACTACTACTTTTTTTTTTTGAACGTGGCCTCCAGCCTCCCCCAATAGCCACACCTTCGCCACCATTTATTTACCTTAATATTAAATATCCTAATACATAAGCAACTATCCTATCTGTGTTAAATTAGTTGAGCCGCAGATCGATGCGGCATTCGGTGACTGTAGCCTCATAGTCGATATCTGCAGCAGTTGACGGAGTAGGGGCAGAAGCTCTCGTTCCCCTGAGGCAGAGCAAAGCCGACCGAAGGAGAGAGAAGGACAGTCGACATCTCATCCAGGCTGTGACATAACTTCTGGGCTGCTGCTTCTGTTCGGAGATCAGCTCCGCGAGTCTGGCGTAGAAACATCTTGCGCTTGGGCCCATCCCACCAGAGGTTGTGAACACTAGCGGAGTGAAGCTGCCTTGATCGACATTTTGAATTCTCTCCCCATATGCCCTTCTCTTGTCGTTCTCGTTCCTCCTATGTGCAGCATCGAGAGCTAGGTTACGGTGACAAACGGCCATGGGATCAAAAATCCTGATGTCGAAGAAGGCTCGCTGTCCCCGCGTCCAGAATCCTCGAGCACTGACGTCCACACGGGCTTCGTTAGATGTGTTTGAAGTCCTGTGTTGGAGGATCTCGCCATCCAGTGGAAGGAGGGTCGGTTCTACCATGACGTCCCGGCAGGTTTCCTTCAACATATTTGCTGTGAGATCCCTTACCTCGTCATGCCTCATGCATATGAAGCCCCCCTTCTTGCAAACCATGGCGTGATCGCCATCATAGGAATAGCCACACACGCATTGGGAGGGCAAACCATCTACTGGCCAACCGTACCTTAGAGCAATGGCATCTGTAAATTCTTGTTTGTTAAGGCTGAAACCATTTGCCCTTATCGGTAACGTAGTTAACCAGTTCGAGGCGCCCACCTCCTGCGCTATAGCTACTTTTTTTGTCAAATTTTCTGGAACCTGCAGCAATAGTTGCTGCAACATGTCGTTTTGGCAGTGCTGCCGATCTGTTGTAATGGATCTACGGATCTTATTGACTTCGCTGGTGTCCACTTCCCCTGTTGCATTCTGGGCTATTATGTGGTCAGTGAGGGCTGCCGTGAGCTTAAGTGAATTTTGATGTTCAGAGTCAGCAATCTCCTCTGGATTAGTTAGTCCCATCCCTCCCAGTCTTGGTGGAAGTGCAAGAAGTGTTCTTTCTACTGGGGTTAAGTCGTGGTGTTTCACTAGTTTGGGAATGAACTTGACACTGATTGCTTCTTCCAAAGGGTGGAGGAGGGGTCGGATCTCAGGGATGGTACGCATCAGGTAGTTCCAACGATGCTTGACTCCATGTGTGAATGCTGCAAAGGCCGCATGTGGCTCTGTGTTAGCAATCTCCGATAGAGCATGGATTTCGCTAACCCACTCGTTCACCTTTCCCCTACGTACTGGGTCTTGAAGTCCGTAGTGCCAATTACTGCGCCTAGATGTCTTTGGCCGTCCTTAGTTATTTTGACCTCACTTTCGCCGAAAACCTCCACAGCCCGATCATAATGATCTGGCTTCACGATGAGGAAGGATTTGCTGGCGTTTGGGTGGTACCCTATTTGTGGACCTCGCGATGTTACCAGGTCCCACCACTTTTTGATGTCCTCCACTTTTCCTGCTCCTGTGAGGTCATCAGCATATGCCACTTGTTTGACCCCAGTTGTTTCATACTTTATTTCTTGTTGGAGCACTGATAGGCCTATTGCATACATTGCCATTGCAACGGGGTCTCCCTGTGTTGTTCCCTCGGTCGACTGTAGGATGGTATCACCTCGTAGAGCCTTGTTGTTTACTACGTAGAGGTCTGAAGGATTCCTATACGAATTTTCAACATACATCGCAAAGCTAGGACACTTGATCTTGATGTTGTGCAGTGCCGCCTTGCGGTTAAGTATGTTGAATGCGTTTGAAGCATCCACCAGGAGAACGGCCTCACAATCACGCTGCTCAAATATCAATCTCATGGCGTGAATGGCCGCCTCCCCACCAGCCTGGTGGCCAGCACACACTTGTAGGTTCCCTGCTGCTGCCCTGACATCATCCTTTACCACCTCCATTATACACTTTCCGATGATCCGCCTCAGCACTTCCCCCACCCCTATAGGTCTACATCCTGGTTTCTTTTCCAGAGGAATAAGGCGGCAGGCCGTCAGAGCCTGGAGGTGATGGCAGCAAGAGGATGCAAGCTTTCTTGCAAGGGTGGCAATGGCAGTGCAGAGATCGCTTGCTACAGGGCCAAACTTGTTTGTGCTGAGGATGACTCTCCATCCGTTTGCATCCAGACCTGAGGGGCCGGCTCCGCCTCGAGTCTTCAGTGCCTTTTTCCACACCATCTCTCCTGTTATTTTCTCGAACAGGACAGCGTTTGGTGGGATATAAGCACCCTGGAGCCTGATGCCTTCATCTTCGCTTGCAGGGGGATGTTTCTCTTTCAATAGTTTTAATGTCGCTCTGTTTATTGGCATCACTCCACCGGAGGATTCATGTGTGAGAGATCTTACCGCGAGAGACACTTTTCCCACACGCATTTTGTTTCCAAATTGTCTTGCCACGTCATCGGTGTTTTGCTTTCCGTCACCCGTAGATTTTAGTCTCTCCTGCAGTGTTCTTGCTTCACATAGGAGATCATCTAGGGCCCCAGTCTGCCACATTGTCAACCTTCTCTTCATTGCTGCCACATTTTCTTTGTGCTTAGCCTTTGTGTGTGTCCTCTGACAAAATAGATGTGGTATTATTGCCAGTATTTGAAGAGCTAGGGGGGCGAGGAAGCGGTCCTGAGTGTAATCAGTCATGAAGTGAGTCATCTCCCGAATCATTTCTTTGGTGGCCGCACACTTGGGTGGTTCAAATAAGTTAGCGGGCGACCACTTGACAATTTCTGAGTAGGTTTCTTTGACCCATACGCCTGCATTTTCCATCGACATGCCATTCCACTGAGGCGGCTGTCTCTCATTCTCCTCGTGGACACCTGCTACTGAGGGAGCAGCATTATCGGGTTGAGTAGACTCACTGCTATCATTTCGGATATCATCGGGTAGTTGGGTCCCGGCGATATCCACTGTGGCCGCCTGTGTCGGCTCCCTGCGACGTGGGTTCCGACACTGGTCTAGCTTCCTGCAATTCACACATGGTCGGTTATTTCTCGCACAAACACAATTTGTGCAGTTTTGGTTCGGGCTAGCACAGACGCAGCAAGGAATGTTACCAGGCATAGTGACCAGCACCTTGGGCGACGGTAACGTCCGCCTCCGGACATCTGATTTAGTCCCAGGCACAAGATTATACTGGTTCTTATGAGGGAAGGGCGGAGAGGTGACAGGCTGGACTGGTGTGTCCAGGTAGTAGGGGCATACGTGCGCGCGTGGGTGTGTAGGTTACCCCCCCTAATAGCGACCATCCATACATCAGAATGATACACTATGGACAAGAGTTTGTCACACCAGGCACTAGTTTATATTTCCTTGGCACAAATAACCACTATTTATATGGTCTCACTGGTGTAATATCAGTTATGTATACTCACTAGGTTCGTCGAGACCCTACATTAAGAGTCCGTTACTATGGTGGTGGGGGGGGGTGGGGGCGACCGCATGGGCAGCACTCTCGGCCCCATAGGGGCGATAGTCTCGGGACCACCCCTGTCACAGTAGGCCTAACGACACTGACCTTGGCGCCGAGCCTTCTCATTATCCTACCACTGACCCAGCACAGGTCACCACTCACTTGGTGAACGCCGGTGAACACACGGAATATTTACAATTTATGCCGTAAGGGATGAGGAGAAACCTTGGGTGGCAATGCTTAGGGTGACATCCGATATTCACGGACACATTGTCAAATTCCCGCTCCCACACAACGAGTATGTCCCCACCAATAACACTTTAGATCAGGAGGGACGGTCCACGACACCCACGCCGCGCTGGCCGCCTACTACTACTACTACTACTACTACTACTACTACTACTACTACTACTACTACTACTACTACTACTACTACTACTACTACTACGTGGCCTCCAGCCTCCCCCAATAGCCACACCTTCGCCACCATTTAATTACCTTAATATTAAATATCCTAATACATAAGAAGCTATCCTATCTGTTTTAAATTGGTTGAGCCGCAGATCTATGCGGCATTCAGTGACAGTAGCCTCATAGTCAATATCTGCAGCAGTTCATCGGAGTTAGGGCCAAGCTCTCTCCGTTCCCCTGAGGCAGGGAAACAAAGCCAGAAGCCGAGGAGAAGAGATGATCGACATCCTCGCATCAGAATGTAACATAACTTCTGGGCTGCTGCTTCTGTTCGGAGATCACCTCCGCAAGTCTGGCGTAGAAACATCTTGCACTTGGTCCCATCCCACCAGAGGTTGTGAACACTAGAGGATAGAAGCTGCCTTGATCAACGTTTTGAATTCTCTCCCCATATGCCCTTCTCTTGTCGTTCTCGTTCCTCCTATGTGCAGCATCGAGAGCTAGGTTACGGTGACATGCGGCCATGGGATAAAAATCCTGATGTCGAAGAAAGCTCGCTGTCCCCGCGTCCAGAATCCTCGAGCACTGACGTCCACTCGGGCTTCGTTAGATGTGTTTGAAGTCCTGTGTTCTAATACTACTACTACTACTACTACTACTACTACTACTACTACTACTAATACTACTACTACTACTACTACTACTATTTCAGCACTTTGTATCAACTTCCTCGTCTCTCTTCCTCGTCTTTACCAGGTGCATTTTCTGAGATGTGGCAACGCTGTGTTTGTTAACATAGTATTAAAACTCCCGGATTGGCCCTAGGGAACGTCGCAATAGTACCCAGACTAATGGATACTAGATACACATTCCTGGACAGTGATGCCACATCCCACAAAATGCATCAGACACTGTACCAGGTGTAAGTGAAGGCGACAGTACATATTACCTCACCACTTCTTGTCATGTCTCCTCTTCTCTACCGTGTCTGTGACTGTCACTTCCCAGCACCCACGAAAACATCCAAACATCCTCATCTCACTTCTCTCCAACATCTTCCCTACTTACATCACATCAAAACCTCAACATCGACATAAACACTTCTCTTATACACCTTCAACTTCAAACATTCTTCACATCATCTTTCTGTCAAACACAAATACTTGAACCTCTCTTAGTTCTGCCCTTCCTTCCCTCATCTTATCCACCAATGCCTCTCTCTACCTTGTCTAGGAAATGTATCAGTTCAATATATACTCAATATGTTTACCACTGTATTGGCTGACAAGGTTCGGGCATTGAGTGGATATTGTGAAGAACATGCTGGTAACGAGTGATGCTGCATTGTGTAGAGAGTCAAGTACCAATTAGATATCGTGGTCATGTTGTGGAAGGGGAACAACATTACAGGTTAGTGAAAGAGATTGACTGACAGGGAATAATACGGAGATAATCTATACTGTTGGCTCCTACTACACTGTGTAAGTAAGAGATTGAAAAAAAAAAGTGAAAAATAAAATGATGTTTGTAAGACCTTAATATTTGAACGTTCGATATTGATTTAAGATCACGTGAAGATTAATTCCCCCATAACTTTTCATGTATACTGACTCTCTCTCTCTCTCTCTCTCTCTCTCTCTCTCTCTCTCTCTCTCTCTCTCTCTCATCCACTTCCACGTGCCCTCATTCACAGCTCTTTATTCACCCTACGTATTAATTTCTCACACCCACATATATCAATTCTCCCGTTCCTACCTGTTAATTAACCTATGTAATATTATCACTTTATCTACTCCCCTTCAAGTTCATATTTTTTTCTCCCCTCCTTTGATAACAGTTCTTACTTGATAAACCAATTTAAATCTTTTCCTCGGTTATTCTGTGTTCTAATTCATCAGTTATTGTTCCATTGGCTGAGATACCTACTTCCCAAATGTCCTCTATAGTTTTATTGCATTACAGGGTATTATAATTTTATCTATATTCATATTTTTATCTTATATTTATTATTTCCTCTTACACACACACACACACACACACACACACACACACACACTCTATTCACGTGTTATCTCTGGCATCTGTTACCGTGTTTATCACTTAGTTATGTTGTTGCTATATCATTTGATTGGAGTTTGTTGATAGTGTTATAGTAGACTTTAGTGTTAAGAATCTCGGTGTGAAATATCTTGCTTAATAATTACTCGACGTTTACTAATAATAATAATAATAATAATAATAATAATAATAATAATAATAATAATAATAATAATAATAATAATAATAATAATAATAATAATAATAATAATAATAATACGAGTTTTCATGTTTTGTTGGTCTTATGTAAATGACTTGTAAATCTCTCTCTCTCTTTCTCTCTCTCCTCTCTCTCTCTCTCTCTCTCTCTCTCTCTCTCTCTCTTAAGTTTATATTGAAAAACTACTGTCGTCACATTCACCCTTCCCCACGTCTCTCACCACCTAGTCTCTCACCTCCACCCCCCCTCCCTCCCCTCCCTAAACTTAGACCCTAAACACCCCCTTCCCTTTTCCTCAGGGCCACAGCTTAACCACCTTTACTCCACTAAATGACACCCCCAGTTAGATTGAGTATTTACACCAGTCACCCTCCCCCACCCCCCGTTTTCTTTCCTTTGTCATTTAACACACACACACACACACACACACACACACACACACACACACACACACACACACACACACACACACACACACCATCAGGGTACAAACGAGATTAAACTTTTCTCTCATAGAGATTGGGAAGAAGGGAAGGAAGGAGAGGAAGGATGAGGGAGGAAGAATAGGAGAGGGAGAGGAAGAAGAGAAGGGACAGTCATAATGGGTAACTCCACCTACAATTATCTCCTAATGGGTCCGCCTCTCACCCCCCTTTCTATTACATCTAACCCACATTTCTCTCCCATTCCATCCTTATTTACCTCTCCCATTTCCTCTCTCGTTTTCTTCTACATCTACTAATTAATCCCATCTACTTACTATACCACACCTAACCTATTTTATACGGCCTCTTCTCCTGTTACCTACATAATCTACCCCACAAAGTAACACTGGACAATATGTGGCTTTAATCTCTATATTGTATCATTAAAGGTGTGTGTGTGTGTGTGTGTGTGTGTGTGTGTGTGTGTGTGTGTGTGTGTGTGTGTGTGTGTGTGTGTATGTGTAAGTCGACAAAATATCTTCAACAAATATGAACGAAATTGGAGTTAAGTTTGGGAAGAGAGTGTCAATGGTGGAATTCTAATCCAAATTCAGAATAACACATATTTGATCTAAAATTAACAGGAAGAATATTTTGTAACCTAAAATGCATGAATTACATAACTAAATACATTATGTAATCCACTATATTAATAAACCAGTATGTATATTATCGGTACTAACTTATTATCATTCTTAAACACATAAGAGAGAAAATAATAAATAAGAATATGGTAATAATGAGTTTCTGATTACACACTCAACTGTTTGACTTGACCGCAATATGGAGGCTCTGGGGTTTAAGTGTGTCTGTGTACGCACTCACACTCTGACTATACCCACTTGTCGTCTCGTTTCGTCACCTCTACACCTAGGTACATTAAAGGCACTTATTTACCACTTGAGGCTTCATCCATTACTCCTGACACACACACACACACACACACACACACACACACACACACACACACACACACACACACACACCCAACAACCAACACCAACTTCCAAAAATAAAATACTTAGAAGAGAAACTGACAGAGAGTACAGCAATACAAACTCTAAAGGTACAAAGGCCAAGGAGAGAGAGAGAGAGCAATTGGATAATACAGCGTTGGGGGTGGATGGTTTTTGTAAAGTGGATTGACTGCTGTGGTGGTGGTGTGGTGGTGGTGGTGGTGGTGTGGTGGTGGTGGTGGTGGTGGTGGTGGTGTGGTGGTGGTGGTGGTGGTGGTGGTGGTGGTGGTGGTGGTGGTGGTGGTGGTGGTGGTGGTGGTGGTGGTGGTGGTGGTGGTGGTGGTGGTCATCTTGGAGGAGCTATTACAAGATAGTTGAGGGTATGGTATGAAAGTCAGAGAAAAGAGAGAATTTATGGTGTCTCTCTCTCTCTCTCTCCTTCCTTTCCCATTCTCTACAACATTATCCCTTCCTCCCTTCCTCCTTCTCCTTCCCTCCCTTTCCCTCTCCTCTCCCTACCATCCAGCACCATCTCTCCCCCTCTTCTCCCCACCTCCCCCTGCCTCCCCAATAACCTCACCTGTCTACATAGAAAGTAGATATTACCTCACCTGTTTAATACCTCATGCCCCCACCACCTCCATCCTCCTCTCCCTCTCCTTCACAACCCCCTCCTCCCTCCTCCCTCCCTCATTCCCCCACCTCCTCCACCCCACCTAATTCCCCTCCTCCTTCCTCCCTCCCTCATTCCCCACCTACTCCCGCCCCCACCCTCCTCCCTCCCCCCCTAATTTCTCCCTCCCTTGCATGTTGCGGCTAAATAAGATTCTAATTGCAACATCAACAAGTGATAGAAAATGATGCAATAAAGACGAAGAATTAATGACAGATGGTTAAGGGTGACGACTTTTAAGTGAATTATATTAACCGGAAATACATTGGTATTAGAGGTTAGAGAGCGATTAGGGCCCATCCTATAGGTCCCAGTCTAATAGGTCCCAGTACTAACAGGCCCTAGTTCTAATAGGCCCCAAGTCTAAACTAACCTAATTTCATTGAGCTAACTAATCTAACATAAACTAACCAAAATTAAACTAAACTAACCTGATCAGACCTTAACCTAACCTACACACCACTAAACCCTACTTAACCTAATCTAACCTGAGTCAGACTTAACCCTACATCACCTTACTAACCCAACTACCTAACTTAATCTAACCAGTCGAAGCAACCTAACCAACACTTACTAACCTAAACCTAACCTACCTAACCTAATCTAACACAGTCAGACTTAACCTACCTAACCTTACCCTCTACCTAACCTAACCTAATCTAACCTGATCAGACTTAACCTCACTACCTTACCTACCTAACTACTTCCCTAATCTAACACCCCAGGTTCCTGTTTGTTCTCCCCTTACAAGTATTATTACCAACTACCTACCACTTAAGTGTTGGTTATTAAGTACTTACCACTCAGTGTTTGTTAATTTAGCTACTGTAATGGACGTTACTAGGTGCTTTTCAGTTGAAGTGTTGGTTAAGTGATAGGTGTTTAAGTGTACTGTAACTCTCCAGGTACTAATTAGCCTCAGGTGAGAGAGAAGAGTGTGTGTGTGTGTGTGTGTGTGTGTGTGTGTGTGTGTGTGTGTGTGTGTGACCTTGAACACACACACACAAATGAGCATAACGCAGGTATAGAGAGTTAGTGGACAATTAGCACACGTCGCAATTTTTACGTGTTTATGAGGTGATAAAATAAAAATTCTTGTGGCTGACAACACTGGCACGAAGGAATCAAGGTGACACGTTTACTATTATAATTATTACTATTATTAACACTTCTACTACTGCTACTACTACTACTACTACTACTACTACTACTACCCACCCCTTCCCCCTCACTCTTCCCTTTCCTCACCCTACCCCTTCCTCTTCCATCTCCTCCCTCCACTCTTCTTCACCCCCACACCACCACATACCTGTCCAGAAGGTATACCTGTTCCATCACCCTCACCCAGACGTGTAATCTAGAAAGAGGTGTACACTCAACATGCATTATGGCTGATAACAGAGTGCATGACTATTCCCTGACGCTTGAGGACTTAAATGCAGGGAAAGAATTATATCGGTCATGCTGGATATTTTGCGGTTTCATTCTTCTTTCTTTATTTAATGGGTTTTTTTTTAAGATTCGTCACAGAGATGGAAATTATAAGATAAAAGTTATATTAGTTGGGATTTAGTGATTGTTGTTGGTTGGATTGTAATAATAATAATAATAATAATAATAATAATAATAATAATAATAATAATAATAATAATAATAATAATAATAATAATACTAATAATAATAATAATAATAATAAAAATAATAATAATAATAATAATAATAATAATAATACATCAAATCACCGCGACAAAAATTATATCAATAATTATTTAAAAAAAAAAAAACCTGAATTTCTTTTACAATTATGAAACACCAGAGTGAAAAATATTACGAAAAAATTACCTATGAAAAAATTCTCTTACGATGCTTATAAGTAACACAAGGAAGAATTTTCAGATTTTATTTATAATTTCATAATAATTTCTCACAAAATACTTCGATAATTTGTTGTTGTTTTTAATCTCACTACAAAACCATATAGAGTTTCCAAATGAGTTTCCAAACAAAATAAATTCTAAGATTATAGCATTATTCAATAGCATTAAATATTATGGCATTCTACTTAATAAATTACTAGACTCAAATACTCCCTAATTCTGTCTTTCTCTAAATAATTCTTACAGGACACACGAAATAAATTATAAACAAGACAAATTATTAAATTATAGAACCAATTATTATTAGAATCGAATCCTCCGTCCTCACCCGACAAGAAAGCATATCTTCTGCTCCAGTGTTTGGGTCGCTTACACCACCAAGATACACACGTTCCTTCAGTCCATCAGAGAGAATTGGGACAATTTTGGAGCTGGAGAAAACGAACTCAATCGCTAAATACCACCCAATTTTTAGCCAATTTTTAAAAGTACAGTAATAGATAAGTGAGTAATCGAAGCCTTGTTATCTGTTACGCTTTTTCTCATTGGTTGATAATGTGTCTTCATGCCTAAACCTTATTTGATACGGCTTTCGTCATTGGTCGAGGCGTTGTTTTCCACCTAATACTACTTTCTTGTTTGTTAATTTTTTGATAGTAATTCGCTCACAGAAAATGATTGATAGAGAGAGAGAGACAGCTTTTAGTTACGAATTGCCCCTGCAAGATAATCTTATTCAACGTATTTGTATGCATATATGTATGTATGTATGTATGTATGTATGTATGTATGTATGTATGTATGTATGTATGAAATCCCTCAAAGTTTCTCAAGAACCATTGTACTAACCCATCAAATCAAAGCGTGGCAAAAAAGCAAAACAAACATGAATATTGGTTACAATTGGACGAGGGTCGAGCACTTGGGGAGAGAGTAAAAATAGGGGGCGTTCCTAAGGCATCTATCAATCTCCCTGGGTCCATTCCTGTTTACTCATCCAGCCAATGTATTCTAATGCTAGTCCACCAGATTGAAAAGTTGAGTGACGGGAATGAGGGGTGGGGGGTGTGAGAGGGAGGGAGGGGTGAGGGAAAGAGAGGGAGGAGAGAGGGAAGGAAGGGAGGGATGAGAGAGAGAGGGAGGGAGAAAGAGAGAGAGAAGGAGGGAAGGACAGGAAATGAGGGATGGTGAGAGAGAGATGGAGGAGAAGAAGAGAGAGAAGGAGGGGTGAGGGAGGGAAGGAAAGACGGGGAGAGCGAGAGAGAGAGAGAGAGAGAGAGAGAGAGAGAGAGAGAGAGAGAGAGAGAGAGAGAGAGAGAGAGAGAGAGAGAGAGAAACACCAACACACTCCATAAATCCAGGAGAAAATTACTCCCAATAAGAATATAATGATTTTAAAGAGTCTAATAACCTCGTAGGAACAACATACGTGACGTTGTGGCTCCGATCATACTCGTTCAAGGCATTTTCCCATTGGTTACGCTCTCCCGAAACGACTTACATAAAATAAAAGAATAAATAAATAAAAACATAAAAGGTATTTGTCTCTGTACACACACACACACACACACACACACACACACACACACACACAGTAATACATGAAAACGTACAGGAGATGTATCTTATAATATACCCTTCGTGTTATAGCCATCAAATACCATGACGACTGTACTCGACACATTAATTAATACACCGGTAATAATCACGTATCAATCATGACGCAGACGGGACGAAGATAGTGATTCCTGGGTCAATTGTAACCTGTCGTTGATGTACACAAAATTGGCATTGAATTCATGACGAAAGCAGTGTCTCCCGGCGAATTATTTTATTTTTTCTCCTTGTGTTTTTATCGTCTGTAATACTGTTAATCTATACCTACTCCCTACTAGCGACATTTCCGTAGCGAGAGACGGAGACACATAGTAAAAAAATCCCATCTAGAGACAATTTTTACTGAGCGTCACCTGGAGAATTTTTGTTCCGTGTTTATAAAATCGCTAATTTCTATATCTACACAGGCGATTATTTCCCTCTGTTTAAGGAAATTTCACTTGTAAGATAAGAATGATGTTTCCTGTACCGCCATTACCTGTATTCTCAGTAATCTACCTTTCTACTCCCCAGAGCTGTCTACTTAGTGTGTGGAGGTGAGGAGCTGCCTGTATCCGTACCTGTATCCGTACCTGTATTTGTACCTGTATTTGTACCTGTATCCGTACCTGTATCCGTACCTGTATTTATACCTGTATTTGTATCTACCTGTAACTTTTTGTACTATTACTGAAATATGTACTGACGTCTAGACTTGTACCTAGGCTTAACAGAGAGACAGACAGACAGACAGAAAGATAAACAGACAGAAACATAGACAGATAGATAGAAAAACAGATAACACAAACAGACACAAACAGGAAGATAGACAGACAAACACACACACAGACAGAAACAGACACACACAGACACACACACACACACACAAAACACACACACACACACACACAGGTAAACAAATCAATTAATTAATACATTTATTTACACACACACACACACACACACACACACACACACACACACACACACACACACACACACACACACACACACACACATACACAAACACACACACACACACACAAACACACACACACACACACAAACACACACACACACACAAAACACACCAAAACACAAATTATCCCAAACACATCAAGTGAAGTAATGACATAACTCGAATACACAAACATGCCATCAGGACGTATGTTTGTTTTACGTTTGTTGTTGTGTTTGTGTTTCCCTGTGTTTGTTTCCCCCGGTGGGCTGACAGGTGGGGAATAACGAGTGGGTGTTGGTGAGTGCATGTCCTCGTCAGCCTCAATGAGTGTCAGTAATAATAGTAATAATATTAATGGGTAAATAAGAATAAGAAGAGGAATAATAACAATAATAAAACAATAACAACAACTACAACAACAACACATTAAACCCAAATTAAACCTTAAACCCAATACTATCCGATAAACCAACAGACTAATTACCTGTATATGCTAATTAATATATAATCTACCTGTACGTCTTTACTACTTTTCATTCTTATAATTTTGACACGAGGGAAATCTGGTCACGAGAGAGATATTGTGGTTTGGTTAGGTTAGGTTAGGTTAGGTTAGGTTAGGTTTGGTTTGGTTTGGTTAGGTTAGGTTAGGTTAGGTTAGGTCGATGAAGTAGGGCAATTTACTACAGGTAAACTAATAATAATTGACAAAATTTAATTTATACCTGAAAAAACTTCCTCACATACAAAAACAATCTCATCAGTCAGGTCAGGAAAGGCGTATGACACTGAGATTACACACCCACACAGACTTATATCAGCTGATCGACCCAAAACAAACAAAGCTTTTAACACTTAATTCTGAAACACCTGAACGTGTCTCATTAGTCGAGAGGCACATGGCAAGGTAGGGTAGAGTCTCGGTGTATATTCGTCGCCATTTTGAGTCGCGGCTTTACGTAAAAAAACAAACCCTTGGGAACACACACACACACACACACAATCACACACACACACACACACACACACACACACACACACACACACACACACACACACACACACACACACACATGTTAACATTTTACCCCCAACTCGACCATAAATATGCTAATGTTAACACCTAAACCCAGAACATGTTAAATTGATGGCGGTAGACCGGTAGTTGAGTTAATTACTGTGACGTTAATTGATGTCTTTCTTTCTGTCTTGAGTAAATTATTGTGACATTAATTTATTTGTGTTTTTTCTGTTAATCTCTCTCTCTCTCTCTCTCTCTCTCTCTCTCTCTCGCTCTCTCTCTCTCTCTCTCTCTCTCTTTTTCATTCAATCTTTCATTTCTTTCTCTGTCGTCTTCCCTGAATTCTTCCTCCTCCTCATCTTCCTCTTCCACCTCCTTATACTTCCATTCATTCTCCTCTCTCTCCTCCTCCTCCTCCTCGCCCTCTCCTCTCCCCTCTACTTTCCCTCCACCCCTTCCCTCCCTACTCCTACCCCCCCCTGCTACTCCACCTCACTCTAGGCAGTACTCACCTCATTAAGCACCGCGGGACACTAAAGGTAATTAACTTAATGAATGACTAATAATTCCGTCATTTGTGGTGCAGGTAATTAGGTCAAACGATGTGTCTAACTGCCCCCATTATCCCATTCACTTCACTTTGATACTCTCTTTTTATTACCTGCTTAATTAAACCTACGCTTCTCATCATTACCTGTTGCTTATGAGAATTACAGGTAAAAGTTCCAGCACAGGTGAGTTATGACGTTAGAAATTCACCTTTTTAATGGGATTTTTATTAAATTTTGTGTTTATGAGTAAAATCCTTGCAAGTTTAATTCCCATATTTGACACTTTTTTTACTTTACACTTTACATATATAAACTATTAAAAATTTATAAGTGAAAATACCTTAATTTATACTTAACTAGTGTATTAAGTAGTCACCTAACCACATAAAAGCGTTAACTACACAAAATAAAATCCCTTTCCACCTTAACTTATCACAAACACTTAAACTAACCTCTTAAGTGAACAAGAGATGCAATAAATCCTTCACTTAAGTAACTTACAAGTGTATTCTGTACTGTACTTACCAAGAGATTCAGTAGAAGAATACAAAGATTTTAGTTAATTCATCGTTACTGAAATGCTGTAACATTCCAATGACTCTTGTTGTGGTTATGTATTTTTATGTAATTTTCAACCATTTGGGTACAGAATTATGTAATGTATTTCCTAGTTATATTCCACGATTATATTCACCTTTCAGTTATCTTAAATAGTCCGATAACTTTTTGTATTTCACTGTAAAAGTTGTTTCTGAATTACTGAAATATGATAACATGTTTTAGTTATCTTAAGACACTTTTAGTTATTTTAAGACACTCTTGGTTATCTTAAAACACCTTTAGTTATCTTTAGACACTCTTGGTTATCTTAAAACACCTTTAGTTATCTTAAGACACTCTTGGTTATCTTAAAACACTATTGGTTATTTTAACACTTTTTTTTTTATATCTTAAGATACCTTACAGTTAACATGCGACACTTAATAGTTATCTTAACACTTTCTGGTTATTTTAAGACACTTTAGGTCTATCTCGCGACACTTTCTGTCTATTCGCAACACTTTCTGTCCATTTCGCGACACTTTCCGTCTATACCACACCACTTTCCGTCTATCCCACACCACTTTCCGTCTATCCCACACCACTTTCCGTCTATCCCACACCACTTTCCACCTGTCATCGCCAACTATCTCACTCGGTAGGAATCTAACTATCGCCACGAGACAGAGACAAGAGAGAGAGAGAGGATGAGCAACCCCTAACCACGTCCGCCCGTCCAGCACACAAGGTACACAGTCGCGCGCGCTGGTAAGAGAGGAGGAGGAGGAAGACGCGTACATCACGGCAACCCTCACCGCTAAAAACAAGTGACAGTCGATCTCGTAAAGAAAACGGAGTGTGGGTTGAAGAGAACTTGCTTAGCGTATAAGGGATAGAAATATAAACACATATACCATATATACGATTCGCTGAGGATGTGTTGAGAGCTGTCTGTCTGTCTGTCTGTCTGTCTGTCTGTCTGTCTGTAGGTGTATCTGTGACTGTATGTCTGTCTTTCTGTGATTGTCAGTCTGTTTGTCTGTGTTTATGTCTGTATATTTATTTCTGTGTCTGTCTGTCTGTCTTTAGGTATATCTGTGTCTGTATGTCTGTCTGTCTGTCTGTCTGTCTGGCTGTCTACAATAACTTAACACTTTCTCCAAGTTCTTCAAAAACTACTAGTAACAACAATTACCACCACAACTACTAGCATCAACAACCACCACAACTACCACAACTACTAGCATCAACTACCACAACTACCACAACTACTAGCATCAACTACCACCACAACTAACACAACTACCAGGTACAATATATTACTAGGGGGGTGGTAATGGTACTGATATTAAAGATAGTGGTAGTGCTAATAGTGGTAGTTGTAGTGATGATGGTGGTGATTGTGATGATGGTTGGTGGTGATGGTGGTTGATGGTGGTTGGTGGTGATGACGTAGTGGTAGTGATGTTGGTGATGATGGTGGTTGGTAGTGATGATGGTGGTTGGTAGTGATGATGGTGGTTGGTAAGATGATGGTGGTTGGTAGTGATGGTGGTGATGATGCGGTTGACCAGGTAATAGCAATAATAGGTTGGTTGATCCTGGTTGATAAGCGTGGAGAGGAACATTGCGATAACTGGTGAGTTTTATAGTGTGGGGGGGAAGGTCCCTTCTCACACCACTCACTTCCCCACTCACTCGCCCACTCACTCACATTACCCACTCACTCATACACTCACTCACTCACACACACACACACACTACAACAAAATTCAGCCCATAAGAGCCCACACCGATAGATATAAGAACAGCACCATCCCATCTATTGTTAAAATAATAAACAACTCCTGATTTATGTACTGTACAGCCCTGTAAATGTATTCAATGCATATTATATCATTATGTTCCAACGTAAGTTTGTATATTTTCAGCCACCGGCTGCAACCCCCCATTAATAAACCGTTTATTATTATTATATACATACACACACACACACACACACACACACACACACACACACACACACACACACACACACACACAATAATAATATTTGTATAGCAAGGTCTTAAACGAGCACTTAAGAATCTTACGTTAATCTCTAATGGTTCTTTAAAACCTGATGGCCCCTACTCCACATGGCCTTTTAATCGTCATGGTCCTTAATCGTCATGGCCTCTAATCGTCATGCAGGTTCTTAATCGTCAAGGGCCCCTAACTCATGGACACTCAATCCCAACAGGGACCCCTAACCTAACCTAACACAGAACTGGAACGCATAGTTCAGGAGAGAGAGAGAGAGAGAGAGAGAGAGAGAGAGAGGAGAGAGAGAGAGAGAGAGAGAGAGAGAGAGAGGAGAGAGAGAGAGAGAGAGAGAGAGAGAGAGAGAGGAGAGAGAGAGAGAGAGAGAGAGAGAGGAGAGGAGAGAGAGAGAGAGGAGGGAGAGAGGAAGAGAGAGAGAGAGAGAGAGAGAGAGAGAGAGAGAGAGAGAGAGAGAGAGAGAGAGAGAGAGAGAGAGAGAGAGAGAGAGAGAGAGAGAGAGAGAGAGAGAGAGAGAGAGAGAGAGAGAGAGAGAGAGAGAGAGGCAGGTGGAGGAGAGAGAGAGAGAGGAGAGAGAGAGAGAGAGAGAGAGAGAGAGAGAGAGAGAGAGAGAGAGAGAGAGAGAGAGAGAGAGAGAGAGGGTAGGAGAGAGGGTAGAGAGAGAGAGAGAGAGAGTTTTAACCTGTATCCCCAAACAGCTACCCACCCACCCCTCCCTCATCTCCACCCCTCCCCCTCCCCCACCACCTGCAGGCTCCTCCATCACGACCTGCCTTACTTTGGCACTGATAACACATGGAGCCTCATACACGGAGCCTCATACACGGAGCCTCATACACGGAGCCTCATACACGGAGCCTCATACACGGAGCCCCATACACTCATCCATCTTTATTTACGTCTGTTGTATTATCCAAATCTGTTCTTTCCTTTTGTTATTCATTTCTTTCATTCTGTTCTTTTTGTTCTGTGTTTTCATCCATTTTTTTTGTTATATGTGGATTCATTTACTTCTTCATCCGTGCTTTTATCCACTCTGTTATTCATGTCTCATCCAATTTCTCATCCATGCTTATATTCTCTTCACAATGAGATCTCCAGTACCATGAATTCAGGTCCTTCATCCACTTCGTTCATGCACACTTTTATTTACTATTTCATCCACACCCTCATCCACTCGTTCATCCACACGCTACATCTACTCATTATCCATCCATTCACTACATCCCCACCTTCCTCTACTTCTTCACCCACCCCCTCATCCACTTCTTCACCCAGCCCCTCATCCACTTCTTCATCCACGCCCTCATCCACTTCTTCACCCACCCCCTCATCCACTTCTTCACCCACACCCTCATCCACTTCTTCACCCACGCCCTCATCCACTTCACCCACGCCCTCATCCACTTCTTCACCCACGCCCCTTCCACCTCCTATATCGCGCTCGCCTATATCCCGCCCACCTACACCAGTCCACACACCAAACACAGGTATGCTAATGACCTACCTATACCTGTAACACACCTTCCTTATCGTCTTTGTTATGTGGAGATCTTTTGTTTAACTTGTATTACAAAAGAGAGATTGTGTTTATTTGTTGTTTTTGTTGATGAGTTTAATGTTATTTTACTTCGTGTTGTTTACAGGTCTTGAAAGGAATGTGTTACGATAGAGTCTGAACTAATTTACACAGTGTTACTCCATCACCTTGATAAGTATGCTGGGCCACTCAAGAGGGTTGTTCCACTAGCGATAAGAGTACCCGTGTGCATTACTCATAATATAACTTGAGTACAAAAGGTCTAGAGTACAAAGAAGAACTCACACCAATGGGAATGTTAGCGAGGTGAATATTGAGTTAGAAGACCACTAGTTATTATTACCCAAAGGATATTACATAACTTCACGTCAATAATGTCTCTTACTCACACACACACACACACACCAATCTTCCTCAAAACTCACTTCAACATTGAGTTTTTTATTTAATTCATAATATCTCATTGCAATAAGGAGCAGTGCAACTGTATCACACAACATCAAAAACAGTCTTGCAACAACCTGAGTGCAAAGTATAATAAACCTTGCAAATTTCCAAGACAATATCAACATTCTTGCAACCTAATTTAGTGCACAATTGACTTGCAACTATGAAACAACATCAACACACACACACACAAACACACACACAGCTCTTACAACAGGTGTGCATGACTGATAACAAGGTGTAACTAACTCCGCCTTGACTACAATGGGAAAGTGGAAACCATCTTACACCTTCGCATAGCCATCTCATGTTGTCAGCAGCCGGGTAGATTGTCAGCCAGAAAGCCAGCCAGATAGATAATCCATCGGGTCGACCAGCCAGTTGGTTTAATCGATCAACAAGCAACCAATCAGTCACTCAGTCAGCCATACAGGTACTTAATTGGCTAATTAGTTGAGGAGCCAGATAGCCACCACACCTTTGCTGACAAGGAATACAGGCACTGTAGACTGTCTGTGCTGGCACTGTAAACTGTCTGTGTTGGCACTGTAGACTGTCTGTGTTGGCACTGTAAACTGTCTGTGTTGGCACTGTAGAGCTGTCTGTGTTGGCACTGTCGACTGTCTGTGTTGGCACTGTAGACTGTCTGTGTTGGCACTGTAGACTGTCTGTGCTAAACTGAAACTGCTGTGTTGGCATTAGACTGTCTGTGCTGGCACTGTAAACTGTCTGTGTTGCACCAGAGCTGTCTGGGTGATTCACATGGCATCAAGCTACAGCAAGAGGAGAAAGAGGAGGATGGGGGAGAAAGGGGGAGAGGGGAGAGAGAGGGAGGGGAGAGAAAGGGGAAGGAGGAGGGGAGACTTCAGTATCCATGTCTAACACCTGTTGCTCTTGTAAACAGCGACAGCCTTGAAACGTCGAGGTCATGGTAAGCCCCCCACCTCAACCCTCCAACCTCCCCACCCTCACCCCCCCACCCCTGAGCTCTCCCATACCACCTGGCACCTTTCATTAAGAATCAACTTGCCTTTCTATTGTTGACAACGACCTAAGTTAAAAAAAATTATGAGGGCTTTTTTTCTGGTGAGGGGGAAGAGGAGGGGGGGGCGGAAGAGGAGGGGGGCGGAAGGAGGGGAGGGGAGGGGAGGGGGGTTGTGAGTATTACAGTGTGGTTGTAAACTATTAATAAGACCCATTATAATAAAGAATTAAAGAGAGAACTTTAAAAGTTTTTATTCAGCTACTTGTTGTAATAATTAAAGAGTTGTACGGTAAAGATTTGATTGGTTTAAGGCAACATAACAGCTAAAGTCGACCAATCATAACTCTAGTTTAAGTTTAGATGAATTGTTGTCGTTTTTCCACCTTCACCACCACCACCACCACCATCACTACCACCACCACCACCACCACCACCACCCACCACCACCACCACCACCACCACCACCACCACCTACCACCACCACCACCACCACCACACCACCACCACCACCACCACCACCACCACCACCACCACCACCACCACCACCACACCACCACCACCACCACCACCACCACCACCATCAGTTAAGGTACAACATCAACGCACTGAGCCATTGTTAAGGACCCAACTATCGGCAACTGTGTGTGTGTGTGTGTGTGTGTGTGTGTGTGTGTGTGTGTGTGTGTGTGTGTGTGTGAGGAAACTTGTGCTAGTGTCGATAACAGGTGACAACTACGAGAGGCTAAATATGTATGTATGTATGTATATGTATGTATATGTATGTATGTATGTATGTATGATATCACTCCCTCCTGAAACGGGCGTCGGTGGCAGTGTGTGTCAGGTACTGATGAACGCACCAAGATATCTCTCTCTCACACACACACACACACACACACACACACACACAACACACACACACACCCGCCTGAGGCCCTCAATTCATCCCTGAGAAAAATATCTGACGAAACTGGAAGAGAAATCTCTAATAAGCGGCGTGAGAGAGAGAGAGAGAGAGAGAGAGAGAGAGAGAGAGAGAGAGAGAGAGAGAGAGAGAGAGAGAGAGAAAAACTGTATCTCACCTGTTAATGGCTGGGTAATCAGTGAAAATGACAGGTACACAGTTATGGACAGGTGTTATTGTCCCTATTTGTCTACAGGGCCGAAGTCTATTCCCAGTTAGAGAGAATTACAAGAAGAAGAAAGAAGAAGAAGAAGAAGAAGAAGAAGGAGGAGGAGGAGGAGGAGGAGAAGGAGAAGAGAAGGAGAAGGAGAAGGAGAAGGAGAAGGAGAAGGAAGGAAGGAGAAGGAAGGAGAGAAGGGAGAAGGAGGAGAAGAAGAAGAAGAAGAAGAAGAAGAAGAAGAAGAAGAAGGAAGCGGAAAGAAGCAAGGAAGAAGAAGAAGCAAAAAAGAACAGAAGCAGAAGCAGAAGAAGAA
The DNA here is from genome assembly GCF_018991925.1 of Homarus americanus. Classification (NCBI taxonomy): domain Eukaryota; kingdom Metazoa; phylum Arthropoda; class Malacostraca; order Decapoda; family Nephropidae; genus Homarus; species Homarus americanus. The sequence goes on from NW_024717874.1 coordinate 23,221, forward strand.
GCTAAAAGAAAGAAATAGAAGAAAAAGAAGAAGAAGAAGAATAAGAAGAAGAAGAAGAAGAAAAATAATAAATAATAAGAATAAAAGTAAATAAATAGAAGAAGAAATAAAGAAGAAGAAGAAGAATATAAATAAAGAATAGAATGAATAGAAGAAGAAGAAGAATAATAATAGATGAAGAAGAAGAAGGAAGAAGAAAATAGAAGAAGAATAAATAATAAATAATAAATAAATAAATAAAGAATAACAAAAGGAAGAAATAGTAAAGAAGTTAAATAAGAAGTAAAGAAGAAGTTGAAGAAGAAGAAGAAGAAGTGAATAAGAAGAAGAAGAAGAAGAAGAAGAAGAAATAAATAGAAGAAGAAGAAGAAGAAGAAGAAGAAGAAGAAATAAAATAATAAATAAGAAGAAGAAGAAGAAAATAGAATAAAGGAAAGAAGAAGAAGAAGAAGAAGAAGAAGAAGAAGAAGAAGAAGAAGAAGAAGAAGAATAAAAAGAATAAAAAATAAATAAATAAAGAAGAAGAAGAAGAAGAAGAAGAAGAAGAAGAAGAAGAAGAAGAAGAAGAAGAAGAAGAAGAAGAAGAAGAAGAAGAAGAAGAAGAAGAAAGAAGAAGAAGAAGAAGAAGAAGAAGAAGAAGAAGAAGAAGAAGAAGAAGAAGAAGAAGAAGAAAGAAGAAGAAGAAGAAGAAGAAGAAGAAGAAGAAGAAGAAGAAGAAGAAGAAGAAGAAGAAGAAGAAGAAGAAGAAGAAGAAGAAGAAGAAGACTGGCAGGACACACAAGCAATATTTTTCCGGGTCTATAATAATATAAATTCACCATTAACAACGGGTTATAAGGTAGTAATAAATGAAATGACGACAAACACACACACACACACACACACACACACACACACACACACACACACACACTTACCTTACAACCCGGAGCATAAATAAACACACTTAAACCACATAGTTGTTGTTTTTTCTAAGTATAAGTTTGAAATGAAGTGATTTACCGGGATATTAACCGATTAATATAACAGATGCAAGGAACGTTTATCACCAAGGCATTGACCCGAGGATTATAGGGAACGTCTCCTAGGTTATAGAATTTTATGGTGTTACAGGGAAATTATACAGTGTTATAGGAGATTTGTATCGTGTTATAGAGTGTTATAGGGGAATATTATCGAGTTATAGAGCATTATAGGAGACTCTTATATAGTTATAGAGCATTACAGCAGAATTTTACCGAGTTACAGAGCATTATAGGAGACTCTTCAATAGTTAAAGAGCATTATAAGACAATCTTATCATTGTTATAATTATAGGAGAATCATATCGTGTTATAGTGAATTATAGGAGACTCATATGGTTACAGAGCATTATAGGAGAATATTCAATAGAGGTATAATGTGCACTCAGGTAGGCGACAGGTGCAAGAGTGAAGTGAAAATAAAGTAGCTTTCACATAAGTTTGGGAAGAGGACTTTAGTGCCACCAAACCTTTCGGGGAACTTATGTTAATATAATTTCCTCCTTACTTCTCGCCCTCCTCTTCCCCCCTCTTCTTCCTCCTCCTACTCCCTCCTACTCTCCCTCTTTCTTCCTCCCTACTCCTCCTCCCCCCTCTTCTTCCTCCAAGATTGTAAATGTTCATATACAAAAATGTTACCATGACAACCCAGAGAGCTGCCATATTGTTGTTGTCACTTTGAGGAGAGGGAGAGAAAGGTCAAGGGATGAGTGATGTGGGATAAGTGGGGATGTGGGTTTGGGATGAGTGGGATATGTGGGTTGTGGGATGAGTGGGATGGGGTTGTGTGAGTGGGATGAGGGTTGTGGGATGTGTGGATGAGGGGATGTGTGGGATGAGAAGTGATATGTCCCTCTCGAGTGGTGTAGTCAGATTCATCGGTTTACTGTGAGCTACATTGATGTGTTGTGTTGACACTAACCCAACCAAACCCAACGAAACCAAACCCAACCTAACCCAACCCAACCCAACCAAACCCAACCTAACCAAACCAAACCAAACCCAACCTAACCCAACCCAACCCAACCAAACCCAACGAAACCAAACCCAACCTAACCCAACCAAACCCAACCAAACCCAACCAAACCTAACCCAACCAAAACCCAACAAACCAAACCTAACCCAACCAAACCCAACCAAACCAAAACCCAACCAAACCCAACCCAACCTAACCCAACCTAACCCAACCAAACCTAACCAAACCCAACCCAACCTCTCCCTAGCCCAGTCACCTTAACATCTTTTCACTCAACCAGAAAAAAAGGTGAACTTTGCCCAATTTTTGCCGTATTTCAAGTTAATTAAAATCAGATTATTACAAAGTAGACCCGATAATTAAGAGACAATTAAGAAGAGCAATTAAAAGTGGAGAGAGAGTTGAGAGTTGACTTGAGTGAGGAGTGAGTGAGTGAGTGAGTGAGTGAGTGTTTTTGTGTTTCATCTTTTTTTTTTGGGGGTGGGCTGAGGTGTGGATGAGGTGGTGGATGAAGGGGGTGGATGACGTCGTGGATGATGGAGGTGAGGGTGTGGATGAGGATATTGGAATAGGGGTGACGAGACCCAACCCTACACACACACACACACACACACACACAGCAAGGTCCTCCTCATTATGCATAAACTCAAGTACCACCATCACGTCGACCGTAATAGCGTGTGAGTAGTGTGAAGGAGGGTCAGGGAGAGGCTTTATGGGCTCTCCAGGTCGTATTTGGGCTTTTGAGAGGTCGTTTCGGATTTTCTAATGGTCGTATCTAGTTTGGGGAAGTCGTATATCGGCCTGAAAAATTATACAACTGTCTTTTGGGAGTTGAGACTAAGGCTTCGTGGTCGTAGTTTGCTCTGTGAGGTCGTATTTAGCCTTGAAAAGTCGTATACGTGAACTCAAAAAGTCGTACGTCGGACCGCCTTTAGTCGTAACTGCGTTTATAGGTCGCAATCAAAACTTCCAAACATTTGCTACACTGCGGCGGGAACCTTTGTTGATATTGACTCCCTATGCTGTAAGTAACCCTGTTGCTGATTGGTGGAGAGTGAAAAAAATGCATTGAGCAGCTGTAACTCTAATGCTGATTGGTTAAAAAAGTTTATTTACCTTATATCCAATGAAGATAACATCCTTCCCAAGACCTTCTCGGCATTTTGATTGGCTGACGGAACGGAAGCAACCATAGAAAGAACAATAAATAGACTCAGTAAAATATATTGAAAAAAAATGGAGATGTTTATAATTTTTTTTTAGTATTTGAACGAAAAAAAAAATAGTTTCTCTCTCCAATAAGTTTTTTAGTTCATGTTTCTCAAATATATTTCAAAGGGTTGACAGGAAATATAATGTTATAAATTTTAATATATATTTCAGATGCTTAACAGGTATATTGAGAGAAGAAATATATTTGTTTATTTATTTTTAATTTATCACAATGGAAACAATCAAAATGAATAAGAGTTACAGGCAGGAAGCAAATCTCAGTCACTACCACTCGCCAACTCACTCACTCACTCACTAACTCACTCATACCTGACCAAGAACAATGTGAAAATAATAGTCAACAAATAAAAACGTCTGCCAACACCTGCCACAACAACGCCTACCAACACCCGCCAACAGCATCTACCAACACCTGCAAAACAACACCACCAACACCCGCCAACAGCATCTACCAACACCTGCAAAACGTCTGCCAACACCTGCCAACAACGCCCAACACCCGCCAACAGCATCTACCAACACCTGCCAACAACGTCTACCAACACGCCAACAGCATCACCAACACCAACAACGCCTCAACACCTGCCAACAACGCCCACTAACACCTGCCAACACATCTACCAACACCACAACAACGCCTACCAACACCTGCCAACAGCATCTAATACCAACACCTGCAAAACAACGTCCAACACCTGCCAACAACGTCACCAACACCTGCCAACAGCATCAACACCTGCCAACAACGTCTACCAACACCTGCCAACAGCATCTACCAACACCTGCCAACAACCACCAACACTCGCCATAACAACGCCTACCAACACCTGCCAACAGTATCTACCAACCATATCTGCCAACACCCAAAACCGTGGTACAGAACAATATACCCAAAACAACCCCCCAAAAATCACCAACCAAACAACAATACAATCCTTCACAAACTATAATAACCAAAGGCAAAAATAAAAATTTACCCAATTAAACTATAAAAAATAATTAATTAATACTTTTTTATCTTAAGAATTTTAGCAGCAAATACTCACCAACCAAAATACCTACAAATTAGTTTCCTTTTTATGGAGGTAATTTCTACCTTCCATCAGACAGATTAGTTATTAGGTAACATGAAAGCTGTTTTGTAAGTTTAATTCTACTTTTATTTATTTTTTACACCTGTTGAGGCTACTAATTAGTGTATCGCAGGTAAAAAATATCAAACCTTGAATTTGATACTTGTATTTTGAGTTTATAATATATAATACGCCCATGGAAACACAACAACAGCAACAACAACAACAACAACAACAGCAAATAAATAAACAACAACAACAAATAAAAACAACAACAATAATAATAATAATAATAATAAAAATAATACACATTGTTCTATTATAATCTTAGCCATATCATTATTATAGCAATACGTAACCGAAACGGAAGCATACTGAT
>NW_024717875.1:0-10621 GCF_018991925.1 Homarus americanus
GTTATACTCGATCAGGGAACTTTGTTATACTCGATCAGGGGCCTTTGTTATACTCGTTCAGGCGCCTTTGTTATATTCGATCAGTGGCCTTTGTTATACTCGACCTGGGGACTTTGTTATACTCGAGCAGTTGCTTTTGTTAAACTCGATCAGGAGCCTTTGTTAAACTCAATCAGGGGACTTTGTTATACTTGATCAGGGAACTTTGTTATACTCGATCAGGGGGCTTTGTTTTACTCGATCAGGAAACTTTGTTATTCTCGATGAGGGGCCTTTGTTATAATCGTTCAGGAGACTTTGTTATACTCGATTAGGGGACTTTGTTATACTCGATCAGGGGACTTTGTTATACTCGATCAGAGGACTTTGTTAAACTCGATCAAAGGCCTTTGTTATTCTCGATTTGAGGACTTTGTTAAACTCGATGAGGAGACTTTTTTATACTCGATCAGGGGAGTTTGTTATACTCGATCAGGGGACATTGTTTTACTCGATCAAGGGGCTTTGTTATACTCGATCAGGGGACTTTGTTATACTCGATCAGGGGCCTTTTTTATACTCGATCCGGGGCCTTTGTTATACTCGATTAGGGGACTTTGTTATACTCGACCAGGGGTCTTTGTTATACTCGATTAGGGGCCTTTGTTATACTTGATGAGGGTGCTTTGGTATACTCGATCAGGGGACTTTGTTATTCTCGATGAGGGGGACTTTGTTATACTCGATCAGGGGGCTTTGTTATACTCGATCAGGGAACTTTGTTATACTCAATCAGGGGCCTTTGTTATACTCGTTCAGGCGCCTTTGTTATATTCGATCAGGAGCCTTTGTTATACTCGACCAGGGGACTTTGTTATACTCGATCAGGGGCTTTTGTTAAACTCGATGAGGGGCCTTTGTTATACTCAATCAGAGGACTTTGTTATACTCGATAAGGGGACTTTGTTATATTCGATGAGGGGACTCTGTTATACTCGATCAGGGGACTCTGTAATACTCGATGAGGGGACTTTGTTATACTCGACCAGGGGTCTTTGTTATACTCGATCAGGGGCTTTTGTTATACTTGATGAGGGGGCTTTGTTATACTCGAACAGTGGCCTTTGTTATACTCTTTTAGAGGCCTTTGTTATAGTCGAAAAGGGGCCTTTGTTAAACTCGATCAAAGGCCTTTTTTATTCTCGATTTGAGGACTTTGTTAAACTCGATGAGGAGTCTTTGATATACTCGATCAGGGGAGTTTGTTATACTCGATCAGGGGACTTTGTTTTACTCGATCAGGGGGCTTTGTTATACTCGATCAGGGGACTTTGTTATACTCGATCAGGGCGCTGTTGCGCATACTCGATCCAGGGCCTTTGATATACCTACGATTAGAGACTTTATTTATACTCGACCAGGGTCTTTGTTATACTCGATCAGGGCCTTTGTTGTTATACTTGATGGGGGGCTTTCTTATACTCGATCAGGGGCCTTTGTTATATTTGATGAGGGCTTTGTTATACCACGATCAGAGATGTTTATTCTCGATCAGGACTTTTGTTATACTCGATCAGGGGCTTTGTTATACTCGATCAGGGAACTTTGTTATACTCGATCAGGGGCCTTTGTTATACTCGCTCAGTCGCCTTTGTTATATTCGATGAGGGGCCTTCGTTATAGTCGACCAGGGGACTTTGTTATACTCGATCAGGGGCCTTTGTTAAACTCAATCTGGGGCGTTTGTTATACTCAATCAGGGGACTTTGTTATACTCGATCAGGGGTCTTTGTTATACTCTATCAGGGAGCTTTGTTTTACTCAATCAGGAAACTTTGTGATACTCGATCAGGGGCCTTTGTTATATTCAATAAGGGGACTTTGTTATACTCGATCAGCGGACTTTGTTATACTCGATTAGGGGACTTTGTTATACTCGATCAGGGGACTTTGTTATACTCGATCAGGGGACTTTGTTATACTCGATCAGTGGCCTTTGTTATACTCGTTCAGGCGCCTTTGTTATATTCGATCAGGGACGCTGTTATACTCGACCAGGGGGACTTTGTTATACTCGATCAGGGGCCTTTGTTAAACTCGATCAGGGGCCTTTGTTTTACTCAATCAGGAAACTTTGTTATACTCGATCAGTAGTCTTTGTTATAATCGTGCAGGGGACTTTGTTACACTCGATCAGGGGCCTTTGTTATACTCGATCAGGGGACTTTGTTATATTCGATAAGGGGACTTTGTTATACTGGATCATGGGACTTTGTTATACTCGATCAGGGGCATTTGTTACACTCGATCAGGGGACTTTCTTATACTCGGCCAGGGGTCTTTGTTATACTCGATTAGGGGCCGTTGTTATACTTGATCAGGGGGCTTTGTTATATTCGATCAGGGGACTTTGTTATTCTCGATCAGGGGGACTTTGTTATACTCGATCAGGGGGTTTTGTTATACTCGGTCAGGGAACTTTGTTATACTCTATCAAGGGGCTTTGTTATACTCGATCAGGGAACTTTGTTATTCTCGAACAGGGGGACTTTGTTATACTCGATCAGGGGCCTTTGTTATATTCGGGGATCAGGCTTTTGTTATACTCGATCAAGGGGATTCTTTGTTATAATCGGCCAGGGTCTTTGTTATACTCGATCAGGGCCTTTGTTAAACCTTGATCAGGGCCTTTGTTATATTCGATCAGGTCCTTTGTTATACTCTCCGGACCAAGGACTTTTGTTATACTCGATCAAGGGCAATAGCCTTTGTTAAACTCGATCAGGCCTTGCTATGTTTCCGATCAAGGGCATTGTTATACTCATGATCAGGAACTTTGTTACTCGCTCAGGGGCCTTTGTTATACTCGTCCAGGCGCCTTTGTTATATTCGATCAGGGGCCTTTGTTATACTCGACCAGGGGACTTTGTTATACTCGATCAGGGGCCTTTGTTAAACTCGATTAGGGGCCTTTGTTATACTCAATCAGGGGACTTTGTTTTACTCGATCAGAGGACTTTGTTATACCCGATTAGGGGGCTTTGTTTTACTCGATCAGGAAACTTTGTTATAGTCGATCAGTAGCCTTTGTTATAATCGTGCAGGGGACTTTGTTACACTCGATCAGGGGAATTTGTTCTCCTCGATCAGGGAACTTTGTTATACTCGATGAGGGAACTTTGTTATACTCGATTAGGGGCCTTTGTTATACTCGTTCAGGCGCCTTTGTTATATTCGATCAGGGGCCTTTATTATACTCGACCAGGGGACTTTGTTATACTCGATAAGGGGCCTTTGTTAAACTCGATCAGGGGCCTTTGTTATACTCGATCAGGGGTCTTTGTTTTACTCGATCAGGAAACTTTGTTATACTCGATCAATGGACTTTGTTATATTCGATGAGGGGACTTTGTTATACACGACCATGGGACTTTGTTATACACGACCATGGGACTTTGTTATACTCGATGAGGGGCCTTTGTTATACTCGATCAGGGGCCCTTGTTATACCCGATAAGGGGACTTTGTTATACTCGATCAGAGGACTTTGTTATACTCGATCAGGGGACTCAGTAATACTCGATCAGGGGACTTTGTTATACTAGATCATGAGCCTTTGTTATACTCGACCAGGGGACTTTGTTATACTCGATCAGGGGCCTTTGTTAACCCGATCAGGGCCTTGTTATACCTGATCAGGGTCTTTTTGTTTTACTCGATCAGGAAACTTTGTTATATACTCGATCAGTAGTTTTGTTATAATCGAGTAGGACTTTTGTTACACCCGGACTTAGGGACTTTTGTTCTCTCGATCAGGAATTTTGTTATACTCTGATCAATGGACTTTTGTTATATCTGATGAGGGGACTTTTGTTATACACGACCATGGACTTTGTTATACACGACCATGGGACTTTGTTATACTCGATGAGGGGCCTTTGTTATACTCGATCAGGGGCCCTTGTTATACCCGATAAGGGGACTTTGTTATACTCGATCAGAGGACTTTGTTATACTCGATCAGGGGACTCAGTAATACTCGATCAGGGGACTTTGTTATACTAGATCATGAGCCTTTGTTATACTCGACCAGGGGACTTTGTTATACTCGATCAGGGGCCTTTGTTAAACTCGATCAGGGGCCTTTGTTATACTCGATCAGGGGTCTTTGTTTTACTCGATCAGGAAACTTTGTTATACTCGATCAGTAGCCTTTGTTATAATCGAGCAGGGGACTTTGTTACACTCGATCAGGGGACTTTGTTCTCCTCGATCAGGGAACTTTGTTATACTCGATCAATGGACTTTGTTATATTCGATGAGGGGACTTTGTTATACACGACCATGGGACTTCGTTATACCCGATCAGGGGACTTTGTTATACTAGATTAGGGGCCTTTGTTATACTCGATCAGGGGACTTTGTTATATTCGATAAGGGGACTTTTTTATACTGGATCATGGGACTTTGTTACACTCGATCAGTGGCCTTTGTTATACTCTTTTAGAGGCCTTTGTTATACTCGAACAGGGGCCTTTGTTAAACGCGATCAAAATCCTTTGTTATTCTCGATTAGATGACTTTGTTAAACTCGATGAGGAGACTTTGTTATTCTCGATCAGGGGACTTTGTTATACTGGGCCAGGGGTCTTTGTTATACTCGATCAGGGGCCTTTGTTAAACACGATCAGGGGCCTTTGTTATACTCAATCAGGGGGCTTTGTTTTACTCGATCAGGGGGACTTTGTTATACTCGATCAGGGGCTTTGTTATACTCGATCAGGAACTCATATACTCGATCAAGGGCTTCTTTGTTATACTCGATCAGGAACTTTGTTATACCTGACTCAGGGGCGTTTGATATACCTGTTCAGGCGCCTTGTTATATCTTTGATGAGGGCCTTTGTTATACCCGCGACCAGGGACTTTGTTATACTCGGATCAGGGCCTTTGTTAAGCCCGACCAGGGCCTTTTGTTATACCCTAACTAGTGGACTTTGCTATACCTCGATCAGGGACTTGGTTTTTACTCGATCAGGGGACTTTGTTCTCTCGATCAGGGACTTTTGTAATACCTCGATCAGGGGACTTTTGTTAAATCTGGATGAGGGGAATTTATTCGGACCGTGGACTTTGTTATACTCGATGAGCGGCCTTTGTTATACCTTCCTCGATCAGGGCCCCTTGTTATACCCGATCAGGGGACTTTGTTATACTCGGGATCAGGGGACTTTTTGTTATACTCGGAGGGGACTGGGAATACTCTGATCAGGGACGTTATACCTGATCAGTGGCCTTTTGTTATACTCGATCAGGGACTTTGTTATATTCGATAAGGGGACTTTGTTATACTGGATCATGGGACTTTGTTATACTCGATGAGGGGCCTTTGTTATACTCGATGAGGGGACTCTGTTATACTCGATCAAGGGACTCTGTAATACTCGATCAGGGGACTTTGTTATACTCGATCAGTGGCCTTTGTTATACTCTTTTAGAGGCCTTTGTTATAATCGAACAGGGGCTTTTGTTAAACTCGATCAAAGGCCTTTGTTATTCTCGATTAGAGGACTTTGTTAAACTAAATGAGGAGACTTTGTTATACTCGATCAGGGAAGTAATTTATACTCGATCAGGGGACTTTGATTTACTCAATCAGGGGGCTTTGTTATACTCGATCAGGGGACTTTGTTATACTCGATCAGGGGACTTTGTTATACTCTGCCAGGGGTCTTTGTTATACTCGATGAGGGCCTTTGTTATACTTGATCAGGGGGCTTTGTTATACTCGATCAGGGGACTTTGTTATTCTCGATCAGTAGCCTCTGTTATAATCGTGCAATGGACTTTGTTACACTCGATCAGGGGACTTTGTTCTCCTCGATCAGGGGACTTTGTTATACTCGATCAGGGGCCTTTGTTAAACTCGATTAGGGGCCTTTGTTATTCTCGATTATTGGACTTTGTTAAACTCGATGAGGAGACTTTGTTATACTCGATAAGGGGGAGTTTGTTATACTCGATCAGGGGACTTTGTTTTACTCGATCAGGGGGCTTTGTTATACTCGATCAGGAACTTTGTTGTACCTTTCGATCCAAAGAACTTTGTTGCTTCGATGGGGAACTTTGAACATACTCGAAGTCAGGGCCTTTGTTATATAGTTCATTTGCCTTTATTCTCTTCGATGGTGGCTCTTTGTTATACTCGACCTGGGGACTTTGTTATACTCGAGCAGTTGCTTTTGTTAAACTCGATCAGGAGCCTTTGTTAAACTCAATCAGGGGACTTTGTTATACTTGATCAGGGAACTTTGTTATACTCGATCAGGGGGCTTTGTTTTACTCGATCAGGAAACTTTGTTATTCTCGATGAGGGGCCTTTGTTATAATCGTTCAGGAGACTTTGTTATACTCGATTAGGGGACTTTGTTATACTCGATCAGGGGACTTTGTTATACTCGATCAGAGGACTTTGTTAAACTCGATCAAAGGCCTTTGTTATTCTCGATTTGAGGACTTTGTTAAACTCGATGAGGAGACTTTTTTATACTCGATCAGGGGAGTTTGTTATACTCGATCAGGGGACATTGTTTTACTCGATCAAGGGGCTTTGTTATACTCGATCAGGGGACTTTGTTATACTCGATCAGGGGCCTTTTTTATACTCGATCCGGGGCCTTTGTTATACTCGATTAGGGGACTTTGTTATACTCGACCAGGGGTCTTTGTTATACTCGATTAGGGGCCTTTGTTATACTTGATGAGGGTGCTTTGGTATACTCGATCAGGGGACTTTGTTATTCTCGATGAGGGGGACTTTGTTATACTCGATCAGGGGGCTTTGTTATACTCGATCAGGGAACTTTGTTATACTCAATCAGGGGCCTTTGTTATACTCGTTCAGGCGCCTTTGTTATATTCGATCAGGAGCCTTTGTTATACTCGACCAGGGGACTTTGTTATACTCGATCAGGGGCTTTTGTTAAACTCGATGAGGGGCCTTTGTTATACTCAATCAGAGGACTTTGTTATACTCGATAAGGGGACTTTGTTATATTCGATGAGGGGACTCTGTTATACTCGATCAGGGGACTCTGTAATACTCGATGAGGGGACTTTGTTATACTTGACCAGGGGTCTTTGTTATACTCGATCAGGGGCTTTTTTATACTTGATGAGGGGGCTTTGTTATACCGATCAGTATGACAGCACATTATACTCTTTAGAGCCCTTTGTTATAGTCGAAAGGGGCCTTTGTTAAACTCGATCAAAAGGCCTTTGTTATACTCGATGAGGGACCTTTTTTTAAACTCGATGAGGGGCCTTTGTTATACTCGACCTGGGGACTTTGTTATACTCTATCAGGGGACTTTGTTATACTCGATCAGGGGGCTTTGTTATAGTCGATTAGGGAACTTTGTTTTGCTCGATCAGGTTACTTTGTTATACTCGATCAGCGGACTCTGTTATACTCGATCAGGGGACTTTGTTCTCTGTGGGGTCTTTACTCGATCAGGAAACTTTGTTATACTCGATCAGGGGACTTTGTTATACTCGACCAGGGGTCTTTGTTATACTCGATCAGGGGCCTTTGTTATACTTGATGAGGGGGTTTTGTTATTCTCGATCAGGGGTCTTTCTTATTCTCGGTCAGGGGGACTTTGTTATACTCGATCAGGGGTTTTGTTATACTCGATCAGGAACTTTGTTATACTCGATCACGGGCCTTTGTTTTACTCGATCAGGAAACTTTGTTATTCTCGATGAGAGGCCTTTCTAATAATCGTTCAGGGGACTTTGTTTTACTCGATCAGGGGACTTTGTTATACTCGATCAGGGGGCTTTATTAGAAACTCAATCTGGAAGTTTGTTATACTCAATCAGGGACTTTTGTTATATACTCGATGGGGTCTTTGTTGCTCTATCAAGAACTGTTTTACTCAATCCGAACTTTGTGATATTACTCGATCAGGGGCCTTTGTTATATTCAATAAGGGACTTTGTTGTCCTCGATCAGCCGGACTTTTATTGCCTTACTCGATTAGGGGACTTTGTTGCTCGATCAGGGACTTTATTTCTCGATCAGGGGACTTTTGTTCCTCACTCGATCAGTGGCCGCTGTTATACTCGTTCGGGCGCCTTTGTTGCTATTTCAGTCAGGGGCCCTTTGTTATACTCGACCAGGGGACTTTGTTATACTCGATCAGGGGCCTTTGTTAAACTCGATCAGGGGCCTTTGTTTTACTCAATCAGGAAACTTTGTTATACTCGATCAGTAGTCTTTGTTATAATCGTGCAGGGGACTTTGTTACACTCGATCAGGGGCCTTTGTTATACTCGATCAGGGGACTTTGTTATATTCGATAAGGGGACTTTGTTATACTGGATCATGGGACTTTGTTATACTCGATCAGGGGCATTTGTTACACTCGATCAGGGGACTTTCTTATACTCGGCCAGGGGTCTTTGTTATACTCGATTAGGGGCCGTTGTTATACTTGATCAGGGGGCTTTGTTATATTCGATCAGGGGACTTTGTTATTCTCGATCAGGGGGACTTTGTTATACTCGATCAGGGGGTTTTGTTATACTCGGTCAGGGAACTTTGTTATACTCTATCAAGGGGCTTTGTTATACTCGATCAGGGAACTTTGTTATTCTCGAACAGGGGGACTTTGTTATACTCGATCAGGGGCCTTTGTTATATTCGATCAGGGTTTTGTTATACTCGATCAAGGGACTTTGTTATAATCGGCCAGGGTCTTTGCCGATCAAGGGGCCTTTATTAAACTCGATCAGGGAGCGCTGTTATATTCCGATCAGGGTCCTTTATTTATACTCGACCAAGGGACTTTGTTATACTCGATCAGGGGCCTTTGTTAAACTCGATCTGGGGCCTTTGTTATACTCGATCAAGGGGCATTGTTATACTCGATCAGGGAACTTTGTTATACTCGATCAGGGGCCTTTGTTATACTCGTCCAGGCGCCTTTGTTATATTCGATCAAGGGGCTTTGTTATACTTGATCAGGGAACTTTGTTATACTCGATCAGGGGCCTTTGATATACTCGATCAGGGGGACGTTGTTATACTCGATCAGGGGGCTTTGTTATACTCGATCAGGGAACTTTGTTATACTCTATCAAGGGGCTTTGTTATACTCGATCAGGGAACTTTGTTATTCTCGATCAGGGGGACTTTGTTATACTCGATCAGGGGCCTTTGTTATATTCGATCAGGGTTTTGTTATACTCGATCAAGGGACTTTGTTATAATCGGCCAGGGGTCTTTGTTATACTCGATCAGGGGCCTTTGTTAAACTCGATGAGGGGCCTTTGTTATATTCGATCAGGGTCCTTTGTTATACTCGACCAAGGGACTTTGTTATACTCGATCAGGGGCCTTTGTTAAACTCGATTAGGGGCCTTTGTTATACTCGATCAAGGGGCATTGTTATACTCGAACAGGAAACTTTGTTATACTCGATTAGGGGCCTTTGTTATACTCGTCCAGGCGCCTTTGTTATATTCGATCAGGGGCCTTTGTTATACTCAATCAGGGGACTTTGTTTTACTCGATCAGAGGACTTTGTTATACCCGATCAGTGGGCTTTGTTTTACTCGATCAGGAAACTTTGTTATAGTCGATCAGTAGCCTTTGTTATAATCGTGCAGGGGACTTTGTTACACTCGATCAGGGGAATTTGTTCTCCTCGATCAGGGAACTTTGTTATACTCGATGAGGGGACTTTGTTATACTCGATCAGGGGCCTTTGTTATACTCGTTCAGGCGCCTTTTTTATATTCGATCAGGGGCCTTTATTATACTCGACCAGGGGACTTTGTTATACTCGATCAGGGGCCTTTGTTAAACTCGATCAGGGGCCTTTGTTATACTCGATCAGGGGTGTTTGTTTTACTCGATCAGGAAACTATGTTATACTCGATCAGTAGCCTTTGTTATAATCGTGCAGGGGACTTTGTTACACTCGATCAGGGGACTTTGTTCTCCTCGATCAGAGAACTTTGTTATACTCGATCAATGGACTTTGTTATATTTGATGAGGGGACTTTGTTATACACGACCATGGGACTTTGTTATACTCGATGAGGGGCCTTTGTTATACTCGATCAGGGGCCCTTGTTATACCCGATAAGGGGACTTTGTTATTCTCGATCAGAGGACTTTGTTATACTCGATCAGGGGACTCAGTAATACTCGATCAGGGGACTTTGTTATACTAGATCATGAGCCTTTGTTATACTCTATCAGGGGCCTTTGTTATATTCGATAAGGGGACTTTTTTATACTGGATCATGGGACTTTGTTACACTCGATCAGTGGCCTTTGTTATACTCTTTTAGAGGCCTTTGTTATACTCGAACAGGGGCCTTTGTTAAACTCGATCAAAGTCCTTTGTTATTCTCGATTAGATGACTTTGTTAAACTCGATGAGGAGACTTTGTTATTCTCGATCAGGGGACTTTGTTATACTCGATTAGGGAACTTTGTTATACTCGACCAGGGTTCTTTTTTATACTCGATCAGGGGCCTTTGTTATACTTAATGAGGGGGCTTTGTTATACTCGATCATGGGAATTTGTTATTCTCGATGAGGGGTACTTTGTTATACTCGATCAG
>NW_024717876.1:0-9079 GCF_018991925.1 Homarus americanus
CGTCATATAGCCTAGGTTCAGTCCCATTCACTAGTGCGTTTACAGGGGCTCGTCATATAGCCTAGGTTCAGTCCCATTCACTAGTGCGTTTACAGGGGCTCGTCATATAGCCTAGGTACAGTCCCCTTCACTAGTGCGTTTACAGGGGCTCGTCATATAGCCTAGGTTCAGTCCCATTCACTCGTACGTTTACAGGGGCTCGTCATATAAACATTCCACAAATAATTATCATTGAGATATTTGTTTTAATATTGTTTAATTTGATTCCATAGTCTGTTTATTATTGTGAGTTTAACTTCTGTGGAATGTAAACAAACACAGCCTGCCACACTGCACTAAACCTAACGAGCCCCTTTAAATGCGCTAGTGGAGGAGACTTTTACCTCCAGCACCGTGTACCTCTAGTACCGTTTACCTCCAGTATCGTGTACCGCCTACACCGTGTACCTCCAGTCCCGTGTACCTCCAGTACATTGTACCGTCTATACCGTGTACCTCCAGTACTGTTTACCTCCAATACCGTGTGCCGTCTACACCGTGTAACTCCAGTACCGTTTATTTCCACCACCGTGTGCCTCCAGCACTGTGTACCTTTCTGAGTTGTGTACCTCCAGTACCGTGTACCTCCAGTACCGTGTACCTCCAGTACCGTGTACCTCCAGCACCGTGTGCCTCCAGCACTGTGTACCTTTCTGAGTTGTGTACCTCCAGTACCGTGTACCTTCTACACCGTGTACCTCCAGAACCGTTTACCTCCAGAACTGTGTACCTCCAGTACCATGTACCTCCAGTACCGTTTACCCCCAGCACTGTGTACCTCCATTACCGTTGACCTACAGCACTCTGTACATCCAGTACCGTGTACCTCCAGTACCGTGTACCTCCAGTACCGTGTACCTCCAGCACCGTGTGCCTCCAGCACTTTGTACCTCCATTACCGTTGACCTACAGCACTCTGTACATCCAGTACCGTGTACCTCCAGTACCATTTACCTCCAGCACCGTGTACCTCCAGTACCGTGTACCTCCAGTACCGTGTACCTCCAGTACCGTGTACCTCCAGCACCGTGTACCTCCAGCACCGTGTACCTCCAGTACCGTGTACCTCAAGCACCGTGTACCTCCAATACTGTGCACCTCCAGCACCGTGTACCTCCAGTACCGTGTACCTCCAGCACCTTGTATCTCCATTACCTTTTACCTCCACACCGCATACCTCCATTACCATGTACCTGCAGTACCGTTTACCTCCAATACCGTGTACCTCCACCACTTTGCACCCTGTACCTCGAACGCCTTGAACGGTACCTTCACCACTGTGTACCTCCTTCACCGAGTACCACTACAACCCTGTACCTCCTCCCTGCGGTGTGAATAACCCAAGCGAGTGAAGCAACACTATAGAGACCATTATAACACTATATAATACACCTACACAGTGAAGCAACACTATAGAGACCATTATAACACTATATAATACACCTACAGAGTAAAGCAACACTATAGAGACCATTATAACACTATATAATACACCTACAGAGTGAAGCAACACTATAGAGACCATTATAACACTATATAATACACCTACACAGTGAAGCAACACTATAGAGACCATTATAACACTATATAATACACCTACACAGTAAAGCAACACTTCTAAATTGTATAACACTATAATACCACACCTACAGAGTAAACAGCATAGAGACCATTGTGACTGTACCAATACACCTTACAGAGTGAAGCAACACTATAGAACCATTATAACACTTATATAATACACCCTACAGAGTGAAGCTTAACGCCATAGAGACTACCATAACACACTATATAATACACCTACAGAGTGAAGCAACACTATAGAGACCATTATAACACTATATAATACACCTACACAGTGAAGCAACACTATAGAGACCATTATAACACCATATAATACACCTCCACAGTGAAGCAACACTATAGAGACCATTATAACACTATATAATACACCTACACAGTGAAGCAACACTATAGAGACCATTATAACACTATATAATACACATATAGAATGAAGCAACACTATAGAGACCATTATAACACTATATAATACACCTACAGAGTGAAGCAACACTATAGAGACCATTATAACACTATATAATACACCTACAGAGTGAAGCAACACTATAGAGACCATTATAACACTATATAATACACCTACACAGTGAAGCAACACCATAGAGACTACCATAACACTATATAATACACATATAGAATGAAGCAACACTATAGAGACCATTATAACACTATATAATACACCTACAGAGTGAAGCAACACTATAGAGACCATTATAACACTATATAATACACCTACAGAGTGAAGCAACACTATAGAGACCATTATAACACTATATAATACACCTACACAGTGAAGCAACACCATAGAGACTACCATAACACTATATAATACACCTACAGAGTGAAGCAACACTATAGAGACCATTATAACACTATATAATACACCTACACAGTGAAGCAACACTATAGAGACCATTATAACACCATATAATACACCTACAGAGTGAAGCAACACTATAGAGACCATTATAACACTATATAATACACCTACAGAGTGAAGCAACACCATAGAGACTACCATAACACTATATAATACACCTACAGAGTGAAGCAACACTATAGAGACTACCATAACACTATATAATACACCTACAGAGTGAAGCAACACTATAGAGACCATTATAACACTATATAATACACCTACACAGTGAAGCAACACTATAGAGACCATTATAACACCATATAATACGTTTCTGAGAGCAAAGCAACACTATACTGAAGACCATTATAACACCATATAATACACCTACACAGTGAAACAACACTATAGGAACATATAATAACACTATATAATACACCTACACAGTGAAACAACATAGAACCATTATAACACTATATAATACACCTACACAGTGAAGCAACACTATAGAGACCATTATAACACCATATAATACACCTACACAGTGAAGCAACACTATAGAGACCATTATAACACCATATAATACACCTACACAGTGAAACAACACTATAGAGACCATTATAACACCATATAATACACCTACAGAGAGTCTCCGTCACGTTAAGGATTCACCTGAAGAATCTCCACCACAAATTATATCCCCTAAAGATTAACCACCTTAACGCTGTTTGTGGGGATGAGGTTAGGTTAGATTAGGTTAGGATAGATTAGGTTAGATAAGGTTAGGCTAGGTTAGGTTAGGGTAACTTTAAAGTAGTTAATCTTTCTGTGAAATAAGCTGGGTCGATCAACTTGGGTCTCTGCATTGTGTGTGGGTGAAGACCAAGAGAGGTGAGACAGATTATCCAGCTCGTTTCTGGGTCTTCGCCGTACTATGGGAGTGACGCTCTAGCTGCCAAGCCTCGGCGTTACGTGGCACACCTCACGTACATTGGTGGTGTTGGGGTGCAGTGGCCGAGGGGATACAGTGCTCGTCTACTGTCCTAAGGGTCACTCGTTTGATCAGAGACACTCCCTGTGTACCCAGCTGTAAATGGGATATATAAAGTTGGGGAAGCGAAAGCGGTCAAGTGCAATGCCGGTCACGCTGCCTTTTGTGTACTGGAGGTTTAGTGGACAGTGTGCTGTATCCACGGGCCCTTGTGGCTTTACGACACACTTACCACTGTATATTCTTCTCGTGTTCCTTTCTTCATTTTCATTTCCCAATCTACTCAATTACTAAGTTTTCGCATTTTTCACTTCCACAGTTTATGTGTCTATTTCACCCTTCCTCCATCTCTCTTTTTTCTATTGTTCACTTCCTTCCTTTCTCGTCATCCATCCTTCCTCCCTTTCACTCCTTACATTTTCCCTTTGCAATATTTTCCTGGCATGATTTATGCCTAGTTTGAGTTAGTTGCGCTGTAGTTGTGAGTGGAGTTATGATTAGTTGTGAGTGGGTTATGACGCTGGTTGTGAGTGGGTTGTAAGCTGAAGTTGTTGTGATGAGTTATGTGACTTAATTCATGATTTCTCAAACTGGTTGCCCGAGTTGGTTATAGCTGGTTGTGAGTGGGTTATAACTGGTTATGAGTGGGTTATGACTGGTTGTGAGTTTTCTAAAAAAAACTAATTTCTCATTTAACATAAAGACTCGTGGAAACCAACAATGACGTCATTGTTTACTTCCCATTGTCAGCCATCTTGAAATTTTCGAGCATTGTAAACAAACGATGACGTCACACTTTATATCCACCAACTTGACACCCTCACACAATACAGCAAAACAAATGGTGACGTCACTAGCATAGGTTATAAAGACGAAAGAAAGAGAAAAAACAACAACAACAACAACACGAATGGAGGCGTTTCTGTGGCCCTCAAAGTAAAGCAGCTTATTGTGTCAAAAGCTTTTAGTTCAGAGACTCTGGTGAAAATGTATTCAAGTCAGTGGAGAGGAAGACGTGGTTTGAGTCTTACAGGTGACGACTACACTGACAACCACTAAACATATTTCTTAGATGTTATTGAGATGTTGTGATGGTGGGGGTTGTGGTTATGGCTGTGGGAGTTGTGGTGGTGGGGGGTTGTGGTTATGGCTGTGGGAGTTGTTGTGGTTATGGTTGTGGGAGTTGTGGTTATGGCTGTGGGAGTTGTTGTGGTGGTGGGGTTGTGGTTATGGTTGTGGGAGTTGTTGTGGTGGTGCAGTTTGTGGTTATTTGGGAGTTGTTGTGGTTATGGTTGTGGGAGTTGTTGTGTGGTGGTGGGGGGTTGTAGTTATGGTTGTGGGAGTTGTTGTGGTGGTGGGGTTGTGGTTATGGCTGTGGGAGTTGTTGTTGTGGTGGTGCGGGGTTGTGGTTGTGGCTGTGGAGTTATTTGTGGTTATGGTTGTGGGGAGTTGTTGTGGTGGTGGGGGTTGTGGACTGTGGTTGTGGGAGTTGTTGTGATGGGGGTTGTGGTTATGGCTGTGGGAGTTGTTGTGGTGGTGGGGGTTGTGAGGTTATGGCTGTAGATTATTGTGGTTATGGTTTGAAGGTCTTTGTGGTGGTGGGGGTTGTGGTTATGGTTGTGGGAGTTGTTGTGGTGGTGGGGGTTGTGGTTATGGCTGTGGAGTTGTTGTGGTGGTGGGGGTTGTGGTTTGGTTGTGGGAGTTGTTGTTGTGGTGGTGGGGGTTGTGGTTATGGTTGTGGGAGTTGTTGTGGTGGTGGGGGTTGTGGTTATGTGTTTGTGGGGTGTTGGTGGGGTTGTGTGGTTATAATGTAGCCAAGTTGTTGTGTGGTGGGGTTGTGGTTATGGTTGTGGGGAATTCATTGGTGGGGGTTGTGGTTGTAGCTGTAGATTGTTTATTGGTGGTGGGGGTTGTGGTTTTGGTTGTACAATTGTTGATGGTGGGGACGTTATGGTTGTGGGAGTTGTTGTTGTGGTGGTGGGGGTTGTGGTTTGGTTGTGGGAGTTGTTGTGGTGGTGGTGGATGTTGTGGTGATAGTGGGATATTGTGGTGGTGCTGGGATGTTGATGCAATACAATTTTTAGGTCCAGTGACACTCCATGAACGTCTTCTGTACACACACACACACACACACACCTCCGTTCTGTAAACCTTTTTGCGCTACCATGCCCAGGTGTGAATATGGGGTGCACAATAAACTAGCTGCTCTCCGCGGCAACGTTTAAGAAATCAAATAATGCCGTCCTGATCTGTGGTGACTTTACAGATAACAAAACAGGTGGCAGCAGAAAATAATTATAGTGCATTGATAAGGGTGTGATGGCTGAGTGGATATAACGCTTGTTTCCTGTATTATTGGTCGCTGGTTCGATCCCGAGGCTCTTCCAGTACACCCAACTGTAAATTGTTACTTAAGTTTGCAATAAGAGATACAGTATGTTGGTTGTAAAGTGCAGTGTTAGCCACGTTGCCTCCTTGTGTTGTATCCATGAGACTCACTCTCACTTCTGTTCATTATCTGGAGTTCCAGGATGTTGTGTTGTTCAGAGGGCAGCAAGAAATATATTGAAAATGAAGATGGTACAAGTAACAGGTGATGGAACAGTGTTGTATAAAGCAGCCCTCACCCTCCTCCAGTAGTGTAGTGTAGTGGTCAGCAAGCTCGCATCGCAAGACAGCGGACCCGGGTTCGATCCCCGGGCAGAGTGAAACTAGGGCCAGTTTCTTTACGCCATTTGCCTCTGTCTACCCAGCAGTAATTGGGGACGTTGATGTTAATAGATTTGTGGATCGTACTTCGGGGTAATGGTTAGCCAGTGCAGTTGGCGAGTTGTCCGGTCATCTCGGACTATTCCTTGACACTGGGTCGTGCAACTCGTTAACTTAGGGTGTGGTTGTTGTGTTGACGACAGGTTCTACACCTTAAACACTGGGTCATGCAGCTCTTTAACTTAAGGTGTGGTTGTTGTGTTGGCGACAGCTTCTACACCTTAAACACTGGGTCATGCAGCTCAATTTAAGCAAGGGTGTGTTGTGGTGTTGACGACAGGTTCTACACTTAAAACACTGGGTCATGCAGCTCTTTAACCAGGTGTGGTTGTGTTGGCGACAGCTTCTACACCTTAAACACTGGAGTCATGCAGCTCGTTAACAGGTGTGGTTGTTGGCTTCCTATAAACTTTGGGTCATGCAGCTCTTTAGCAAGGGTGTGGTTGTTGTGTTGGCGACAGCTTCTACCTTAAACACTGGGTCATGTAGCTCGTTAACCCAAGGGTGTGGTTGTTGTGTTGGCGACAGCTTCTACACCTTAAACACTGGGTCATGTCGTGTAACTTAAAATTAACAGTTTGACCTTCCATAAACACTGGGTCATACAGCTCGTTAACCAGGGTGTGTGGTTGTTGTGTTGGCGACAGCTTCTACACCTTAAACACTGGGTCATGCAGCTCGTTAACTTAGGGTAATGGTTGTTGTGTTGGCGACAGCTACACCTTAAACACTTGGTCCATGTAGCTCGTTAACTTAGGGTGTGGTTGTTGTGTTGGCGACAGCTTCTACACCTTAAACACTGGGTCATGCAGCTCGTTAACTTAGGGTGTGGTTGTTGACGTGTTGGCGACAGCTTCTACACCTTAAACAGTGGGTCATGCAGCTCGTTAACTTAGGGTGTGGTTGTTGTGTTGGTGACAGCTTCTACACCTTAAACACTGGGTCATGCAGCTCGTTAACTTAGGGTGTGGTTGTTGTGTTGGCGACAGGTTCTACACCTTAAACAAATTCACGCCTAGGTGGCCCCTGGGGCCGGCCATTCTCGTTACACGAGGGGCAACAATTATTTTATTATAGTGTAGTGCTCAACACAGCCACTTGTTGGATCTCTGGCCCAGTGGTGTACCATAATTCAACGTTATAGTCCGGGGAAATTAGGAAAAAAGCTGAACTAATTCATAATGAATTGATACTTGGTAGAAATAGTGAGGATGCGCTTATAAACAACATACCACACATCCTGACCGATCCGAGGTGAGCTTTTGTCGCCATCTTGAAAAAAATGGCGGCCGTTCGCAGTTTTTCATTTTATACTCATTAACCGTTGATTTTTGAGAGATCACAGTTCAAAACAAAATAAAAGAGCCTAAAACTATGCACGTTTTGGTATATTCACCTTTTGTGTACGATTAATACTTCCGATAAAAAAAATCTTCACTACTGGCCAAACCCCTCGCTATTTTTACATCATCTGGTACCGTTTTCCACACCACCCATGATGTACAGTACGTGGCGCGTTGTTTTTTAATGTGGTCTCCCCTGTCGACCTATTCCACGATTATGGTCTTTATGACAGTTTCATTCTCTTTGCAACTTGTTCAGTAATAGTAGTAGTTACACATGAAATTTATTAGTCAGATTCAGTGCCGTTGTGATAATTAAGGTCAGTTTCAAATGTGCATTAATTCTCAGGAGAATCATTTACATTATAATCTTCCACAACAAAACTGTAATGGGTCTCATCATTATCCTTGTAACCACCGTCAGTATCAAGAATAGAGAGATCATTATCTATGCCATGTTCATCATAATCATCGTCTTGGGAAGTACTGGTGTTGGATATACTGTTGGTACCAGTCTCGTTCAAGATTCTTCGATTTGTTGTTTCGTCATGTATAACGTGCAGGGGAGAACGTGTGTGCGCTTTTCTAACAAGTTCAGATTTTTTCTTTTGCCCTTTGAAATACAGACGATGTTGTGTCACAGCCAGATACATTGTGCAAAAAGAGAAGGTGGTCTTTAATGTCTTTATGGGTAGCCTGCAGTTATGTAGAGCTGATTTCTAGTGTTTCCTTTGCTTGACTTAAAGAGAAATATGTTCCTGTCTCCTGGAGTTAATGCATTGACGTGAACTAGGAGATCAACAGTACAACTGAAACAAATGCTGAGGAAGCAGATAACTGGACTGCAGTGTTAATGATGTGTATGTCAGCATCATCAGGAGATTGGTGAACAGGTAGTACCGCTTTTCTCCATTTTCAGTATATTTCAAGTTGTCGATAAGTTTCACTTTGTATATGTCAAATTTCACTTTGTAATTGTCTGTATATATCATTTAAGTAAGGTTGTCCATTTCACATTAGTACCTGAAAATAGAAAAGCAAAACAGACATTATATTCGTATTTTTTTCCTCACTGGAATATTAAACAGCGTCAAAATTACAGGCGAGTTGTAGCTATTGTGGAAACAAAATGATTTTCTCGGAAGTATTAATCCTAAACACAATTTGATTATACTAAATGTGCAGAATTTTACGCTCATCGGTTAATGAGTCAAGCATGAAAAACCGCGAACGGCTGCTATTCTTTCAAGATGGCTGCGACAGCTCACCTGGGACTGACCAGGATGCTTAGTATATTGTTTAGAAAAGTCTTCCCAATAATGCTACCAAGTATCATTTCATTATGAAATAATTCAACATCTGACATAAAAATTCTCTAATTTCCCTGGACTATTACTGATGGCCAACAATAACATACACCTCAGTTGTCATGTTGGTATATTAATTCCCCCGAAACTGTCCATGTTGGTGATGACATATACTGTGCATGTTGGTGATGAC
>NW_024717877.1:0-11045 GCF_018991925.1 Homarus americanus
CGCCCAAATTGTCATAATTGAAGGTAACTGACTTGGCAACGGTAGTGCTTACGTTGGTCTTCTTAAGGATAGAGGCGGGTTGTTGGTCGGCAACATTGGATAGAACAATGAACTCAGCAGCTTGGCGGTCAAGGTTGTTCAAGGTACCATGGGCACTGTAGTAGTTAACTTCCAGCTTGTTAGTTGATTTTCGGCTGCAGCCAATGCTGTCACCATCCAATCGTCCAACAGCCTTATCACAGGAGGCTTCGTCAAAGTATCGGATGTATGCGAAGCCATAGTGTTCATTTTTGTTGTCTTTTGCGGGCATCACAAATAGGTCGATGTGTCCACATTCCTCAAACAATGGTCGAATCTGCTTAGGGGCCACACCAGGGTAGATGTTTGTTGCAACCACCACAAAGCTGGTGTCGAAGTCTACAACGAAATCCTTGCAAGCCTTCACCTCCACCTCAGACACCTTCGATACAGTGCGTCGGAACACCATTGTGATGTACTGACACTAACAGCTCTCTCACTGAGGTCAAATCAAAATTTGACCATGCAGAAAGAATTACGGTTTAATAAGGTTGGAATTTAAAGAAATTGACAACAAAATGAAGCTCTGTTTACCACTATAGTGTTGAGGACTGGTGTTTGTAGAGATGATGGATGGTGTTATGATATGTAGTGATGATGGATGGTGTTATATGTAGTGATGAAGGATGGGGTTATATGTAGTAATGATGGATGGTGTTATATGTAGTGATGATAGGAGGGTAATATATGTAGTGATGATGGATGGTGTTATATATAGTGATGATGCATGATGATATATGTAGTGATGATGGTTGGTGTTATATGTAGTGATGCTGGATGGTGTTATATGTAGTGATGATGGATAGAGTTATATGTAGTGATGATGGATGATGTTATATGTAGTGGTGATGGGTGGTGTTATATGTAGTGATGTTGGATGGTGTTATATGTAGTGATGATGGATGATATTATATGTAGTGATGATAGGATGGTTCTATATGAAGTGATGGATGGTGTTATATGTAGTGATGATGCATGATGTTATATGTAGTGATGATAGGATGGTTTTATATGTAGTGATGATGGATGGTGTTATATGTAGTGATGATGCATGATGTTATATGTTGTGATGATGGTTGGTGTTATATGTAGTGATGCTGGATGGTGTTATATGTAGTGATGATGGATAGAGTTATATGTAGTGATGGATGATGTAATATGTAGTGATGATGGGTGGTGTTATATGTAGTGATGTTGGATGGTATTATATGTAGTGATGATGGATGATATTATATGTAGTGATGATAGGTTGGTTTTATATGTAGTGTTGATGGATGGTGTTATATGTAGTGATGATGCATGATGTTATATGTAGTGATGATGGGTGGTGTTATATGTAGTGATGCTGGATGGTGTCATATGTAGTGATGATGGATGGAGTTATATTTAGTGATGATGGATGGTATTATAAGTAGTGATGATGGTTGGTGTTATATGTAGTGATGTTGGATGGTGTTATATGTCGTGATGGATGGTTCTATATGTAGTGATGGTGGATGGTGTTATATGTAGTGATGATGGATCGTGTTATATGTAGTGATGATGGATAGTGTTATATCTAGTGATGATGATGGATGGTGTTATAAGTAGTGATGATGGATGTTGTTATATGTAGTGATGAAGGATGGTGTTAGTGAAGATTGTGAAGTGAGATGTAGTGAAGATTGTGAAGTGAGGTGTAGTGAAGATTGTGAAGTGAGATGTAGTGAAGATTGTGAAGTGAGATGTGGTGAAGATTGGCAGAGTGAGGGATGTAGTGAAGATTGTGAGTGAGATGTGGTGATTGAGTGAGATGTAGTGAAGATTCTGATGATGTGGGTGTAGTGAGATGTAAGAGATTCTGAGAGTGAGATGTAGTGCAAAGATTGTGAAGTGAAGGATGTAGTGAAGATTGTAGAGTGAGATACAGTGAAGATTGTAGTGAGATGTAGGTAAGAGATTATGAAGTGAGATATAGTAGAAGACTGTAGAGTGGGATATGGTGAAGATTGTGAAGTGAGATGTAGTTAAGATTGTGAAGTGAGATGTAGTGAAGATTGTGAAGTGAGATGTAGTGAAGATTATGAAGTGAGATGTAGTGAAGATTGTGAAGAGAGATGTGGTGAAGATTGTGAAGTGAGATGTAGTGAAGATTGTGAAGTGAGATGTAGTGAAGATTGTGAAGTGGGATGTAGTGAAGATTGTGAAGTGAGATGTAGTGAAGATTAGCAGAGTGGGATGTAATTGAGAAGTTGTGAAATTGAGGATGTGAAGGTAGAGGTTGGCAGAGTGAGGATGTATTGAAGTTATGGGTGGGTGTAAGTAGATCATTGAGTGAGATGTAGTGAAGATTGTGAAGTGAGATGTATTGAAGATTGTGAAGTGAGATGTAGTGAAGATTGTGAAGTGAGATGTAGTGAAGTTTGTGAAGTGGGATGTAGTGAAGATTGTGAAGTGAGATGTAGTGAAGATTGTGAAGTGGGATGTAGTGAAGATTGTGAAGTGAGATGTAGTGAAGATTGTGAAGTGGGATGTAGTGAAGATTGTGAAGTGAGATGTAGTGAAGATTGTGAAGTGAGATGTAATGAAGATTGTGAAGTTAAATGTAGTGAAGATTGTGAAGTGAGATGTAGTGAAGATTGTGAAGTGAGATGTAGTGAAGTTTGTGAAGTGGGATGTAGTGAAGATTGTGAAGTGAGATGTAGTGAAGATTGAGTGGGGATGTAGTGAGAGATTGTGAGTGGGATGTGAGTGAAGTTGTGGAGAGTGGGATGTAGTGAAGTTGTGAGTGGGGATCCTTAGTAGAAGTTAGCAGAGAGTGAGGATGTGGTGAAGTTAGCAGAGGTGGGATGTAGTGAAGTTGGCAGAGGTGAGGATGTAGTGAAGATTGTGAGAGTGAGATGAAACAGAGATTGGCAGAGTGGGATGTGGTGTTAGAGATTATAGAGTGGGATGGTAGAGATTGTGAAGTGAGATGTAGTGAAGATTGTGGAGTGAGATGTAGTGAAGATTGTGAAGTGAGATGTAGTGAAGATTGTGAAGTGAGATGTAGTGAAGATTGTGAAGTGGGATGTAGTGAAGATTGTGAAGTGAGATGTAGTGAAGATTGTGAAGTGAGATGTAGTGAAGATTGTGAAGTGAGATGTAGTGAAGATTGTGGAGTGAGATGTAGTGAAGATTGTGGAGTGAGATGTAGTGAAGATTGTGAAGTGAGATGTAGTGAAGATTGTGAAGTAAGATTATAAAGTAAACTGTAGTAATTGAGGTTAAACGAACGCGGGTTATTCTGTAGTGTATCCGTGTCTTGTTAACGTGGAACCAACATGGCGGTGGTTCTCAATATAGATACGTTATTTTGCCGGGAATTTCTGTCAAAACGAAATATGAATCAACCATATTTAGCCTAAATTAACCTAGCGGCTTTATTATATATTCTAAGATGTTTAAGTTGGATAGATCAGATCAGGTTAGGTAAAGTCAGGTTGGGTTAGGTTAGGTTAGTTTTGTTAATTTTGCCAGTTAGAGGCTAGTTTATTGTGCCCCCATACTCATCCTGTGAGCGGTAGTGCAAAGAGATTACAAAGTGGTGTTAGATGAGGTAGGTGGTTAAGTTAAGTTTCAATAGGTTAGGTTAGATTACGTCAGGTTGGATTAAGTTAAGTTAGGTTAGGTAGGTAATAAGTAGATAGGTTACGGTCGGTAGGTGGGAAAGTTAGGTTTGATTAGGTTAGCTTATGTCAGACGGGGAGGTTAGGTTCGATTATGTCAGGTTAGGTTCGATTTTGTCAGGTTAGGTTCGATTACGTCAGGTTAGGTTAGATTATGTCAGGTTAGGTTAGATTATGTCAGGTTAGGTTAGATTATGTCAGGTTAGGTTAGATTATGT
This sequence comes from Homarus americanus, assembly GCF_018991925.1. Taxonomy (NCBI): domain Eukaryota; kingdom Metazoa; phylum Arthropoda; class Malacostraca; order Decapoda; family Nephropidae; genus Homarus; species Homarus americanus. The sequence goes on from NW_024717877.1 coordinate 3,944, forward strand.
CAGGTTAGGTTAGATTATGCCAGGTTAGGTTAGATTATGTCAGGTTAGGTTAGATTACGTCAGGTTAGGTTAGATTACGTCAGGTTAGGTTAGATTACGTCAGGTTAGGTTAGATTATGTCAGGTTAGGTTAGATTATATCAGGTTAGGTTAGATAATGTCATGTTAGGTTAGATTATGTCAGGTTTGGTTAGATTATGTCAGGTTAGGTAAGTAGGTGGAGGTGGGTAAAAAAGGTTAGGTTAGGTCGGCAGGTTTTAGTGTAGGAGCTTAAGTAATCCCGTAAAAATTTCATGTAAATTTTTGACACTAATTCAATAAATAAGTTATGTGGACACATATTCTCAAACATTCCCCGGCTGAATTTTCTTAGCAACTAAGAATGTAAGACCACGCCCACATCTGACGCCAGATAAAACATTTTGAAAATGTTCAATACGACATCAAAATTTCACAAAAGCTATGTTAAAAATGGCGACACTACTGGTTGGTGACTCAGTTAAGCCCTGGGGGGGGGGTGTTCCTGGCTGGCAGGAGTCCAACTCGGCTTAATGGTAATGGAGGGAGGAATCGTTATTATAGATCAGACGCCTAATGATGATGACTTCAATTTTTTTTATCCCTCCTCTCTCAAGAGCCTCATATTTTTCATATTTTTCCTACAAAGTTTTATGGTGATACGTGGCAACGCTTTACAAAGTGTTCAAAATTAAAAGAAAAAAGAAAGAACGAAGAAAGGAGCATTATTTTAAGCGTTTTCACTGCAAAAAAAAAAGAATTTGACAATAAATATTAGGTTTCCTTGTTCAGACTCGTCTTCCACTACACTAAGAGACGGCTGAAATTTGACTACATATCGTCAAGGGAACTTACGTCGTGGTAGAAGGCTCTAACACTGCGCGCTCACCACATCACAGCGGCGACAACTAACTAAATTGACTAATATTTCTGACTTAAATTAGTGATGTGTGTCGTACTGTACGACGGACTCGTTGGAGGATATATTTACTCTTTTAGAAATAATTACAACATCCATTATAATCGTTGTTCTTATTTCACGATCGAATTTAATTAATGAAAGAATCGCATGTCTTAGAGTTAGGTAGTATGTTCTTTAAACAATGATAAATAAATTATATACATATATATATATATATATATATATATATATATATATATATATATATATATATATATATATATATATATATATTATAAAAGGTCATCAACAGTCACCCTACATGACTGGTCATAAGCTCAACACAACACACGGAGAACAGTGCTGGTGAAGGAGAGACTCAAGACGGGAGGAGGATCACCTTGAGGAGCTGATCAACAAGAAGTGAAGACTAAAACGGACGGAAATCTTTCCGATCATCAACAATACCGTGTTTATCAGCGACCATCGGGGAGCCTCAGCACGCCACCTACCAACCACTTAAAAAAACAAGAGACTTGACACTATAATTTCCTGTACTGGGGAGCGCATCAGTAAAATGTATCGCCATGTTCTTTTGTAACCTGTTGTACCCGTGTAGCTGGCGGCCATCTGCTGTCGCTTATGGATACCCAGTGCGATTCTCTCATGATACTGTATATTGTTCATAATTTATCGAGTAAAATTTTTCCTATTTACTGTTTATTTTACTGGGAGAGTGTAAAGAGCGCTTGAACAACAAACAGTCCAGGTTGTATCTCTGCTGCCTTACATAGACTTGGCGCTGTTGTCTTGTCTCTTGGGCAGACTGCAGTGGACTTACAGTATATTCACTTTCCCCGCATACACAGCTTCTAATCTTTTTATATATGTCTGCTGTGTTAAACACTGAGGAACAAGAATGAAAAGAACAGAGCGTAATCACAGATAATTCAGAATGTGGATCAAGGCAGCTTTACTACTCTGGTATTCACAACCTCTGGTGGGATGGAAGTACAAGATGCTACAGTATATGCAAGGCTGGCTTAGATGTTATCTGAAAAGAAGCAGCTGTCTAGAAGCTGCGTTCCATCCTGGTCGAGAAGTCGACTGTCCTCTCTGCTTAAGTCTGCATTGCTTTGCCTCAGGGGAACGAGAATTTGGGTCCCAAAACCAACAGCAGTCGCAGATATTGACTACGAGGCAACAGTCACGGAATGCCGCATAGATCTGCAGCTTAACTAACTCGGCTAGTGAAGTTACTAATATATTAGGATATTTAATATTAAGGTAAGAAAATGGTGCCGAAGGTGTGGGTATAAGGGGAGGCTGGAGACCACGTTTAAAAAACAACAATAGTAGTAGTATTACTCCCCCTTTTGCACTTCATCCTACTACTTTACATTTTATTTTGACCAGAGTTCAAAACTCGAAACAATTAAGTATCATTCTAATCAGTTTCATAAAAAAATGAATATCATTGAAACAATACTCGAGACAAGCGTCATAACAGTTAGACAAAGTGTGTCTGTACAGACATTTTATAAAAAATGTGAATCGGGTAAATATTAATAACTCTAATAATATTACAATATATACACGGTAACACTCAACCAGGGCAAGTGTCAGTAAAACCCCCTCCTCGTCCCACCCACAGACGTCATCGTCAACATTGACAATTTCGACTTCCACGATCAGTACTTCCCAGCCCTCCTCGCAAGCTAATATGACTCCCGTTAACACTACACCAACGACTTCTGTTTTATTCCCGTTCCCTGAACAATCCACTAGTACCTACTCTACCCCCCTACCCCTTAACCACCCTGCATCCTCTCTCGCCACTCCCCTCCCCACGCTCACGTACACCTTAGCACCTCCCAACCCCTCCAGCATGCCAGACCCCTTCCTTACGACCTTTTCAGCTAGTAGTGCAGCACAATTGGTCAGTCAGATACCCATGTTTGAGGGCGATGGCCGTGACCCTGCGACATCAGCAGATAGGCTGGAACAGTGGTTAGGAGACATTGAAAGTGCGTTCCCGGAAACCCTTCAGGAATACGAGACATGCCGCCTTAGGACGGCACGTATGCGATTGGGCGGTGACGCGAAAGGTGTGCTAGGATTTAATCCGACAGTAAAGAATGCTACCACATGGGACACGTTCGCGAACGGATTGCGGGAAATTTACAGCCAGGGTAACACATTACAATATCACACGACACGTTTAGCTAATATCAAGCTAGAGGAGTGTTCATCACTAAATGTTTACCTCTCATGCATAGGTAGTGCTGTGAAGATGGCGAGAGTGAATCACCCACAATTCTTCCCACCTGAGCTAGTACTCTCTTACTTTCTGTCGGGCTTACCCGGCGAGATGCGTACGTTCATGGTGGCGAGCGGGATAACTACGATCGAGAACGCAATTAAAGCAGCGCGGACGTATATACAGCTCAGGAAACCCACCCCCCCCCTCCCATTTTGTGTCGACAATTCACGCCGCCCCTCCCACCCCTACACGTAACACCCCTTCTGTCTGGGAGGATGAATTCTTGAGACTGATGGTAGAGAATCTCAGCCGGGACGAAAGGAAGCGACAGGAACAGTTACCGTTCCACGAGGAAGGACGGGAGCAATCACGGTTAGATACAGTAGGTATAAACACGTTGGGTAATGCGCCACGGGGCGGCCGGCCGTCCGGGGCAGGGACCCGCGGGGCGCGGGCTGTGATTGACCCCCGCCCCCGTGCAGTCACAAGTGCGCGCCCAGGCCCGCCCATGCGGGATAGCTGGTATAGAGCTCCGAAGCCTTTTCGCTGCTCCTCCTGTGGGGCATGGTTCCACGCGGTGCACGGATGTCCCTTCCAATGTGAGGGAAACCAGTGCGATGGGTGTGGCGACCAGGGACATACCCGCAGAGAGTGTCCATACACCGGAATGCGTTGTTACGCATGTGCTGAGTGGGGACACATTCGCAGGTTATGTCCCTACTACTAAAGACAAGGGCGAGGCGTTGAGGGTGACTAGGGAAGACAGGCCAATTATTAAGTTGAAAATGGGAGGGAAACGGGTTGAAGCTTTCATTGACACAGGCTCCTCGGTGTCCTTGGTGAAACAGAACGTGGCCTCCAAGATGAGCCTAGGGGGAAAGCATAAAGTTCCTGAGTTACGTGGCGTCACGGGGAACCGCCTCTCAACATTGGATTCCAGAGATATAACTGTAGACTTAGGAGATAAGATAGTTGTTCACGCGCTGGTTGTGGTAAGCGGTGATCTTTTCCCAGGGGATGTTCTTATTGGGTCAGATTTCTTGTGTAGGTTTAAGTATGGAATCCAGTTTGATGGGAGCCGGTTTACCGTGACACTAGATGGTAGAGATTATGCAGGTACTCCTATTAGGAATAGGTCTGGTCTGCCCGTCCACCTCATTAAGCCTAAACGCCCCCAGCCCCCCAGCTACACCCTACGCGCGCCACTGTCATCCCTCCCCATTCTAGTGTTGTTCTGCCCGTTCGATGGTCAAGGTCGTTCGACAGTTCCACGGAGGATCAGGAGTATGTATTTGTTGAAACCCCTCATAAAATGTCCCCATACGTGCAGTCGGGGCTCATTAACACTCAGCAGCCTAGCGTCCCAGTCATAAACCCCACCCCCAGGGAATTTAAACTTACTCCTGGTCATTCAGTGGGAACAGTCTGTGCGGTCGATAAAGTAGAGGATCTGGAGCATTTTGATTCTACGAGATATAACATTAGGAGTGACACAGAATTCGTAGAGTCACAGCAAATGTTCGCCACTGCAATAGAATCCCTTGACATAGATCACCTACCCACCCTTATTAGAGAACGTCTACGCTCTATAATAAAGCAGCATGAAGATCTGTTTGCAACTTCAGATCAGGACCTCGGCTCCGCTCCTCCCACCAGAGTACGGCAGTGGAGGCTTCCTGAGGCGGCTAAAACTCAAATTAGGGACTTATGTCGCCAAATGGAGGAACGTGGTGTCATCTCCCCTTGTACTAGCCCCTATTGCTCCCCGGTCGTATTAGTCAGAAAAAAGGACGGGTCAACTAGATTCTGTGTAGACTATAGGGAACTTAATAAGGACACCATTGCTGACCCGGCTGACCGCCCCAAAACTGCTTTCGCGGACGGCAGCCGTCTATTTTGTTTCAACAGGTTACCTTTCGGGTAAAGGGAGCACCGGCCACGTTCATGAGGGCTGTGAACCACAGTCTCACACCCGTGCTTGGGCGGAACGCTATGGCTTACCTGGACGATGTTATCGTCTATAGTACAAACATGGATTCTCACATGCGGGATGTAGATGAGGTTCTCTCGGTCATGAAAGCGGCCGGACTGAAAGTGTCCCTTAGGAAATGCGCGTTCGCGCGCCAGGAAGTTAAATTCCTGGGATTCATCGTAGGTCATGCGGCGTTAGGCCCGACCCGGTGAAAGTGAAAGCGATAGCAGAGATGCCACCCCCCACCACAGCCAGGGGTGTGAAACAGTTCCTCGGCACCGCCAATTTTTTCAGACGTCACATCCCTCACTTTTCAGAGGCGGCCCTCCCCCTTACGAAACTTACAAAGAAGTCGGTTCAGTTTCGGTGGTCGGGGGAGGCAGATAAAGCTTTTAACCATCTTAAGGACTTACTGAAGTCGGCAACAATGTTAGCACTGCCGGACTTCACGCAGCCGTTTTACGTGCACACTGACGCTTCCGACGAAGCACTGGGAGCCTGTCTCATGCAAGGTGGTGAAGATAACCCCATCCCTATTGCTTATTTTTCCCAGAAATTGAGCGGAGCTGCCCTCCGCTACTCCACAACTGAGAAAGAAGCCTTGGCTATTGTCAAGGCCGTAACTTCCTTTGATGCTTACCTATTTGGTAGACACTTTTATGTAATCACTGATAACCGTCATTTAATATATATCTTCCAAGGTAAAACTCCTAATGCACGGGTAGCACGCTGGGCAGTCTTTCTAAATGCGTATAACTTCTCCATTTTGCATAAGCCAGGCAAGAGCCACGTAGTACCAGACGCACTGAGCCGTAATGTATTACCTATAAATAATGTCGGGAATCCTAGCAGCATGACTCAGCCCATTTTTGGGGACCTATCACCTAACGAGGTGCGCCAACACCAACTCGAAGACCCACAGTGGGGTCCTGTCATTGAGTTCCTTGAGGGGGGTCCGCTCCCCAAGAAGGTCAACAAAGCCTCACTTTGTGATTTCAGTCTTTTAAGCGGAGTCCTGTATCTGGTTACTATGAAACAGGATGATGAACAACCCACAGAACTCGTAGTCATCCCCGCATCCTTGGAAAACTCGGCCCTAGAAGTAGCTCACTCTTCCCAATTCGCAGCCCACCCAGGTGAATGTCGCACATATGCACGTGCACGCTCTATGTTTTTCATGCCCAATCTAGCGCGGAAAGTTGGGGCATTTGTCAAAGGATGTCTGCCATGTCAGTTAAGGAAAGGTACCCCCAAAGAGACAGGGAGAGCTGCAGGAGTTCCCACCAACCTCTCAGCCCTTGGAACGGGTATCGATCGATCTAACTGACATGACAATACGTTCACACCGGGGAAACAGATACGTTGTTTCCATCGTCGATCACTATTCACGTTTTGCGACCTATATACCCATCCCCGATAAACGCGCAGAGACAGTTTGTGAAGCCCTGTTACAATACGTTGGTACTCATGGATGTCCCCGGGTCATTGTAAGTGATCAAGGGACAGAGTTTACCTCGGGCATCTTTCAGAAGGCGTGCGACTTGCTGCGGGCTAAGTCAAATCTAACCACTAGTTACCACCCACAGGCTAATGCCATGGTTGAGCGTTCCCACCGCACGTTGAAAGATCACTTGTCGTTTTTGGTTAATAATCAGTACGGCGGTTGGGACGATCAGCCACCTCTTGCACAACTGGCCATGAACACCGCAATTAATACCACCCTGCATAACACTCCTTACTTCCTTCACTTTGGTAGGGATCCAAACCTTCCTGCTGGTGTAATCAACCCCCCACCCCTATCCTATGGCGAGGACTACCCTTCTGTCTTGCAAAACAGGTTACAAACGGTCTTTACTCGGGTGCAGGAACTAAACAGGAAAGGTCACTTACACAACGCCACCTACTATAACCTCAGGGTCACCCCTTCCAATATTACCATAGGTACCCTG
>NW_024717878.1:0-17271 GCF_018991925.1 Homarus americanus
ATATGTAGGGAATCGCGTGCTTTATTGGGCTAATGAAATATATATGGATCCTCCTTGTTTCGACGCCTCATTTGTTAAAACGTTGCTCTGATCACCTAAGCGGCACGGGTGGTCCCCATTAGAGGTTCACGGTGCCATAAGCCCGTTGAACAGGTTTTGTGTGAAATATAGCAGAGTCTAGGAATGCTTTTATTGTCCTGGTGGCCCAGAGGTAGCGTCCCCCGGTCACAAATATAAGATAGTGGGTTCAAATCCTGGTGGGGTGAGGTGTTGATTATATGTAGAAGTCCGTGTGCTTTATCGGGCTAATAAAATATATATGGATCCTCGAGTTTCGAAGCCGCATTTAGTAAAACGTTGCTCTGATCACCTAAGAGGCATGGGTCGTCCCCATTAGTGGTTCACGTCGCCATAAGCTCGTTGAACAGGCTTTGTGTGAAATATAGCAGAGTCTAGGACTGCTTTTATTGTCCTAGTGTCCCAGAGGTAGCGTTCCACGGTCACAATTATAAAATCGTGGGTTCAAATCCTGGTGGGGTGAGATGTTGATTATATGTAGAAGTCCGCGTGCTTTATTGGGCTAATGAAATATATATGGATCCACGTGTGTCGAAGCCGGATTTGGAAAAACGTTACTCTGATCACCAAAGCGGCACGGGTGGTCCCCATTAGAGGTTAATGGCGCCATAGATTAGATTGAACAGGCTTTGTGTGAAATACTGGCAGAGTCTAGGACTGCTTTTATTGTCCTGGTGGCCCAGGGTAGCATACCCCCAGTCACGCTTATAAGACATCGTGGGTTTGAATCCTGGTGGGGTGAGGTGTTGTTGATTATATGCTTAAGTCGTGCTATTGGACTAATAAAATATATATATGAACCCTCGTGTTTGAAACACTTTATTTGGTAAATGTTCTCATCGCAGCGTACCGTGGTTTCTGATAGAGTTCATGGGCCCATAGCTTTCGTTGAACAGGCTTTATTATTGAAGCCTGCTTAGAGTCTAGGACTGCTTTAATTTTCCTGGTGGCCCAGAGGTAGCGTTCCCCTTTCACAATTATAAGATCGTGGGTTTTAAATCCTGGTGGGGTGAGGCGTTGATTATATGCAGAAGTCTGCGTACTTTATTGGGCTAATGAAATATATATGGATCCTCGGGTTTCGAAGCCGCATTTGGTTAAACGTTACTCTAATCAACTAAGCGCCACGGGTGGTCCCCATTAGAGGTTCATGGCGCCATAAGGTCGTTGAACAGTCTTTGTGTGATATATAGTAGAGTCTAGGACTGCTTTTATTGTCCTGGTGGCCCAGCTGTAGCATACCCCGGTCACAATTATAAGATCGTGGGTCTGAATCTTGGTGGGGTGAGGTGTTGATTATATGTAGAAGTCCGAGTGCTTTATTGGGCTAATGAAATATATATGGATCCACGTGTTTCGAAGCCGGATTTGGTAAAACGTTGCTCTGATCACCTAAGCGGCACATGTGGTCCCCATTAGAGGTTCACACCGCCATAAGCTCGTTGAACAGGCTTTGCGTGAAATATAACAGAGTGTAGGACTGCTTTTAGTGTTCTGGTGGTCCACAGGTAGCGTTCCCTGTTCACAATTATAAGATCGTGGTTCTGAATCCTGGTGGGGTGAGGTGTTGATTATATGTAGAAGTCCGCGTGCTTTATTGGGCTAATGAAATATATATGGATCCTCCTTGTTTCGACGCCTCATTTGTTAAAACGTTGCTCTGATCACCTAAGCGGCACGGGTGGTCCCCATTAGAGGTTCACGGAGCCATAAGCTCGTTGAACAGGCCTTGTGTGAAATATAGCAGAGTCTAGGACTGCTTTTATTGTCCTGGTGGCCCAGAGGTAGCGTTCCCCAGTCACAATTAGAAGATTGGCTTCAAATCCTGGTGGGGTGAGCCGTTGAATATATGTAGAAGTCCGCGTGCTTTATTGGGCTAATGAAATATATATGGATCCTCGAGTTTCGAAGCCGCATTTAGTAAAACGTTGCTCTGATCACCTAAGAGGCATGGGTCGTCCCCATTAGAGGTTCACGTCGCCATAAGCTCGTTGCACAGGCTTTGTGTGAAATATAGCAGAGTCTAGGACTGCTTTTATTTTCCTGGTGGCCCAGAGGTAGCGTTCCCCTTTCACAATTATAAGATCGTGGGTTTAAATCCTGGTGGGGTGAGGCGTTGATTATATACAGAAGTCTGCGTGCTTTATTAGGCTAATGAAATATATGGATCCTCGGTTTTCAAACGCATTTGGTTAAACATTACTAATCACCTAAAAGCATACGGTGGTCCCCCATTATTAGAGCTCATGGGCGCCATAAGATTAGATTGAACAGGCTTTGTGTGTGAAGCAAGTGGAGTCTGGGACTGCTTTTATTGTCCTGGTATTGTATTGTATACCCCAGTCACAATTATAAGGTAATTTGGGTTCATATCCTAATTGAAGTTGAATGTTGATTATATGTAGAAGTCCGAGTGCTTTATTGGGCTAATGAAATAAATATGGATCCTCGTGTTTCGAAGCGGGATTTGGTAAAACGTTGCTCTGATCACCTAAGCGGCACAGGTGGTCCTCATTAGAGGTTTACGGCGCCTTAAGCTCGTTGAACAGGCTTTGTGTGAAATATAGTAGAGTCTAGGACTGCTTTTATTGTCCTGGTGGCCCAGATGTAGCATACCCCGGTCACAATTATAAGATCGTGGGTTTGAATCCTGGTGGGTTTAGGTGTTGATTATATGTAGAAGTCCGCGTGCTTTATTGGGCTAATGAAATATATATAGACCCTCGTGTTTTGAAGCCGCATTTGGTAAAACGTTCCTCTGATCACCTAACCGGCACGGGTGGTCCCCATTAGAGGTTCACGGCGCCATAAGCTCGTTGTACAGGCTTTGTGTGAAATATAGCAGAGTCTAGGACTGCTTTTATTTTCCTGGTGGCCCAGAGGTAGCGTTCCCCTTTCACAATTATAAGATCGTGGGTTTAAATCCTGGTGGGTTGAGGCGTTGATTATATGCAGAAGTCTGCGTGCTTTATTGGGGTAATGAAATATATATATGAATCCTCGGGTTTCGAAGCCGCATTTGGATAAACGTTACTCTAATCACCTAAGCGGCACGAGTGGTCCCCATTAGAGGTTCATGGCGCCATAAGGTCGTTGAACAGGCTTTGTGTGAAATATAGTAGAGTCTAGGACTGCTTTTATTGTCCTGGTGGCCCAGATGTAGCATACCCCGGTCACAATTATAAGATCGTGTGTCTGAATCCTGGTGGGGTGAGGTGTTGATTATATGTAGAAGTCCGAGTGCTTTATTGGGCTTGTGAAATATATATTGATCCTCGTGTTTTGAAGCCGCATTTGGTAAAACGTTGCTCTCATCACCTAAGCGGCACGCGTGGTTCCCATAAGAGGTTCACGGCGCAGTAAGCTCGTTGAACAGGCTTTGTGTGAAATATACCAGAGTCTAGGACTGCTTTTATTGTCCTGGTGGCCCAGAGGTAGCTTTCCCCGGTCACAATTATAAGATCGTGGGTTCAAATCCTGGTGGGGTGAGGTTCTTGATTATATGTAGAATTCCGCGTGCTTTATTGGGCTAATGAAATATATATGGATCCTCGTGTTTCCAAGCCGGATTTGGTAAAACGTTGTCCTGATCACCTAAGCGACACGGGTGGTCACCTATAGTGGTTCACGGTGCCATAAGCTCGTTAGACAGGCTTTGTGTGAAATATGTAGAGTCTAGGAATGCTTTATTGTCCTGGTGGCCCGGTAGCGTCCCCGGTCTAATTATAAGATAGTGGTTCAAATCCTGGTGGGGTGAGGTGTTGATTATATGTAGAATCCGTGTGCTTTATTGGGCTAATGAAATATATATTGATCCTCGTGTTTCGAAGCCGGATTTGGTAAAACGTTGCTCTGATCACCTAAAAGCAGCACGGGTGGTGCATTAGAAGATTCACGGCGCCATAAGCTCGTTGAACAGCCTTTGTGTGAAATATACCAGAGTTTAGGACTGCTTTTATTGTCCTGGTGGCCCAGAGGTAGCTTTCCCCGGTCACAATTATAAGATCGTGGGTTCAAATCCTGGTGGGGTGAGGTGTTGATTATATGTAGAAGTCCGCGTGCTTTATTGGGCTATTGAAATATATATGGATCCTCCTTGTTTCGACGCCTCATTTGTTAAAACGTTGCTCTGATCACCTAAGCGGCACGGGTGGTCCCCATTAGAGGTTCACGGTGCCATAAGGTCGTTGAACAGGCTTTGTGTGAAATATAGCAGAGTCTAGGAATGCTTTTATTGTCCTGGTGGCCCAGAGGTAGCGTCCCCCGGTCACAAATATAAGATAGTGGGTTCAAATCCTGGTGGGGTGAGGTGTTGATTATATGTAGAAGTCCGTGTGCTTTATTGGGCTAATAAAATATATATGGATCCTCGAGTTTCGAAGCCGCATTTAGTAAAACGTTGCTCTGATCACCTAAGAGGCATGGGTCGTCCCCATTAGAGGTTCACGTCGCCATAAGCTCGTTGAACAGGCTTTGTGTGAAATATAGCAGAGTCTAGGACTGCTTTTATTGTCCTAGTGTCCCAGAGGTAGCGTTCCACGGTCACAATTATAAGATCGTGGGTTCAAATCCTGGTGGGGTGAGATGTTGATTATATGTAGAAGTCCGCGTGCTTTATTGGGCTAATGAAATATATATGGATCTTCGTGTTTCGAAGCCGCATTTGGTAAAAAGTTGCTCTGATCAACTAAGCGGCACGGGTGGTCTCCTATAGTGGTTCACAGCGCCATAAGCTCGTTGAACAGGCTTTGTGTGAAATATAGCAGAGTCTAGGACTGCTTTTATTGTACTGGTGGCCCAGAGGTAGCGTTCCCCGGTCACAATATAAGATCGTGGGTTTGAATCCTGGTGGGGTGAGGTGTTGATTATATGTAGAATTCCGAGTGCTTTATTGGGCTAATGAAATATATATTGATCCTCGTGTTTCGAAGCCGGATTTGGTAAAACGTTGCTCTGATCACCTAAGCAGCACGGGTGGTGCGCATTAGAGGTTCACGGCGCCATAAGCTCGTTGAACAGGCTTTGTGTGAAATATACCAGAGTCTAGGACTGCTTTTATTGTCCTGGTGGCCCAGAGGTAGCTTTCCCCGGTCACAATTATAAGATCGTGGGTTCAAATCCTGGTGGGGTGAGGTGTTGATTATATGTAGAAGTCCGCGTGCTTTATTGGGCTAATGAAATATATATGGATCCTCCTTGTTTCGACGCCTCATTTGTTAAAACGTTGCTCTGATCACCTAAGCGGCACGGGTGTCCCCATTAGAGGTTCACGGTGCCATAAGCCCGTTGAACAGGCTTTGTGTGAAATATAGCAGAGTCTAGGAATGCTTTTATTGTCCTGGTGGCCCAGAGGTAGCGTCCCCCGGTCACAAATATAAGATAGTGGGTTCAAATCCTGGTGGGGTGAGGTGTTGATTATATGTAGAAGTCCGTGTGCTTTATCGGGCTAATAAAATATATATGGATCCTCGAGTTTCGAAGCCGCATTTAGTAAAACGTTGCTCTGATCACCTAAGAGGCATGGGTCGTCCCCATTAGTGGTTCACGTCGCCATAAGCTCGTTGAACAGGCTTTGTGTGAAATATAGCAGAGTCTAGGACTGCTTTTATTGTCCTAGTGTCCCAGAGGTAGCGTTCCACGGTCACAATTATAAGATCGTGGGTTCAAATCCTGGTGGGGTGAGATGTTGATTATATGTAGAAGTCCGCGTGCTTTATTGGGCTAATGAAATATATATGGATCCACGTGTTTCGAAGCCGGATTTGGAAAAACGTTACTCTGATCACCTAAGCGGCACGGGTTGTCCCCATTAGAGGTTCATGGCGCCATAAGGTCGTTGAACAGGCTTTGTGTGAAATATAGTAGAGTCTAGGACTGCTTCTATTGTCCTGGTGGCCCAGAGGTAGCATACCCCGGTCACACTTATAAGATCGTGGGTTTGAATCCTGGTGGGGTGAGGTGTTGATTATATGTAGAAGTCCGCGTGCTTTATTGGGCTAATGAAATATATATGGACCGTCGTGTTTTGAAGCCGCATTTGGTAAAACGTTGCTCTCATCACCTAAGCGGCACGCGTGGTCCCCATTAGAGGTTCACGGAGCCATAAGCTCGTTGAACAGGCTTTGTGTGAAATATAGCAGAGTCTAGGACTGCTTTAATTTTCCTGGTGGCCCAGAGGTAGCGTTCCCCTTTCACAATTATAAGATCGTGGGTTTTAAATCCTGGTGGGGTGAGGCGTTGATTATATGCAGAAGTCTGCGTACTTTATTGGGCTAATGAAATATATATGGATCCTCGGGTTTCGAAGCCGCATTTGGTTAAACGTTACTCTAATCAACTAAGCGCCACGGGTGGTCCCCATTAGAGGTTCATGGCGCCATAAGGTCGTTGAACAGGCTTTGTGTGATATATAGTAGAGTCTAGGACTGCTTTTATTGTCCTGGTGGCCCAGCGGTAGCATACCCCGGTCACAATTATAAGATCGTGGGTCTGAATCCTGGTGGGGTGAGGTGTTGATTATATGTAGAAGTCCGAGTGCTTTATTGGGCTAATGAAATATATATGGATCCACGTGTTTCGAAGCCGGATTTGGTAAAACGTTGCTCTGATCACCTAAGCGGCACATGTGGTCCCCATTAGAGGTTCACACCGCCATAAGCTCGTTGAACAGGCTTTGCGTGAAATATAACAGAGTGTAGGACTGCTTTTAGTGTTCTGGTGGTCCACAGGTAGCGTTCCCTGTTCACAATTATAAGATCGTGGTTCTGAATCCTGGTGGGGTGAGGTGTTGATTATATGTAGAAGTCCGCGTGCTTTATTGGGCTAATGAAATATATATGGATCCTCGTGTTTCCAAGCCGGATTTGGTAAAACGTTGCTCTTATCACCTAAGCGGCACGGATGGTCGCCATTACAGGTTCATGGCGCCATAAGGTCGTTGAACAGGCTTTGTGTGAAATATGGTAGAGTCTAGGACTGCTTTTATTGTCCTGGTTGACCAGAGGTAGCGTTCCCCGGTCACATTTATAAGATCGTGGGTTCAAATCCTGGTGGGGTGACGTGTTGATTATATGTAGAAGTCCGCGTGCTCTATTGGGCTAATGAAATATATATGGATCCTCGTGTTTCCAAGCCGGATTTGGTAAAACGTTGCTCTTATCACCTAAGCGGCACGGGTGGTCCCCATTAGAGGTTCATGGCACCATAAGGTCGTTGAACAGGCTTTGTGTGAAATATAGTAGAGTCTAGGACTGCATTTATTGTCCTGGTTGCCCAGAGGTAGCATTCCCCGGTCACAATTATAAGATCGCGGGTTCAAATCCTGGTGGGTTGAGGTGTTGATTATATGTAGAAGTCCGCATGCATTATTGGGCTAATGAAATATATATGGATCCTCGTGTTTCCAAGCCGGATTTGGTAAAACGTTGCTCTTATCACTTAAGCGGCACGGGTGGTCCCCTATAGTGGTTCACGGTGCCATAAGCTCGTTGAACAGGCTTTATGTGAAATATAACAGAGTCTAGGACTGCTTTTATTGTCCTGGTGGCCCAGAGGTAGCGTTCCCCGGTCACAATTATAAGTATGTGTGTTTGAATCCTGGTGGGGTGAGGTGTTGATTATATGTTGAAGTCCGAGTGCTTTATTGGGCTAATGAAATATATATGGATCCTCAGGTTTCAAAGCCGCATTTGGTTAAACGTTACTCTGATCAACTAAGCGGCACGGGTGGTCCCCATTACAGGTACATGGCGCCATAAGGTCGTTGAACAGGCTTTGTGTGAAATATAGTAGAGTCTAGGACTGCTTTTATTGTCCTGGTGGCCCAGAGGTAGCATACCCCGGTCACAATTATAAAATCGTGGTTCTGAATCCTGGTGGGGTGAGGTGTTGATTATATGTAGAAGTCCGCGTGCTTTATTGGGCTAATGAAATATATATACGGACCCTCGTGTTTTGAAGCCGCATTTGGTAAAACGTTGCTCTCATCACCTAAGCGGCACGGGTGGTCCCCATTAGAGGTTCACGGAGCCATAAGCTC
The DNA here is from genome assembly GCF_018991925.1 of Homarus americanus. NCBI lineage: Eukaryota > Metazoa > Arthropoda > Malacostraca > Decapoda > Nephropidae > Homarus > Homarus americanus. The sequence continues at coordinate 8,117 of NW_024717878.1, forward strand.
GTTGAACAGGCTTTGTGTGAAATATAGCAGAGTCTAGGACTGCTTTTATTGTCCTGGTGGCCCAGAGGTAGCGTTCCCCGGTCACAATTAGAAGATTGGCTTCAAATCCTGGTGGGGTGAGCCGTTGAATATATGTAGAAGTCCGCGTGCTTTATTGGGCTAATGAAATATATATGGATCCTCGTGTTTCGAAGCCGCATTTGGTAAAACGTTGCTCTGATCACCTAACTGGCACGGGTGGTCCCCTATAGTGGTTCACAGCGCCATAAGCTCGTTGAACAGACTTTGTGTAAAATATAGCAGCGTCTAGGACTGCTTTTATTGTCCTGGTGGCCCAGAGGTAGCGTTCCCCGGTCACAATTATATGATCGTGGGTTTGAATCCTGGTGGGGTGAGGTGTTGATTATATGTAGAAGTCCGAGTGCTTTATTGGGCTAATGAAATATATATGGATCCTCGAGTTTCGAAGCCGCATTTAGTAAAACGTTGCTCTGATCACCTAAGAGGCATGGGTCGTCCCCATTAGAGGTTCACGTCGCCATAAGCTCGTTGAACATGCTTTGTGTGAAATATAGCAGAGTCTAGGACTGCTTTTATTGTCCTGGTGGCCCAGAGGTAGCATGCCCCGGTCACAATTATAAGATCGTGGGTTTCAATCCTGGTGGGGTGAGGCGTTGATTATATGCAGAAGTCTGCGTGCTTTATTGGGCTAATGAAATATATATGGATCCTCGGGTTTCGAAGCCGCATTTGGTTAAACGTTACTCTAATCACCTAAGCGGCACGGGTGGTCCGCATTAGAGGTTCATTGCGCCATAAGGTCGTTGAACAGGCTTTGTGTGAAATATAGTAGAGTCTAGGACTGCTTTTATTGTCCTGGTGGCCCAGCGGTAGCATACCGCGGTCACAATTATAAGATCGTGGGTTCAAATACTGGTGGGGTGAGGTGTTGATTATATGTAGAAGTCCGAGTGCTTTTTTGGGCTAATGAAATATATATGGATCCACGTGTTTCGAAGCCGGATTTGGTAAAACGTTGCTCTGATCACCTAAGCGGCACAGGTGGTCCCCATTAGAGGTTCCTGGCGCCATAAGGTCATTGAACAGGCTTTGTGTGAAATATAGATGAGTCTAGAACTGCTTATAGTGTCCTGGTGGCCCATAGGTATCGTTCCTTTTTCACAATTATAAGATCGTGGGTTTGAATCCTGGTGGGTTTAGGTGTTGATTATATGTAGAAGTCCGCGTGCTTTATTGGGCTAATGAAATATATATGGACCCTCGTGTTTTGAAACCGCATTTGGTAAAACGTTGCTCTGATCACCTAAGCGGCACGGGTGATCCCCATTAGAGGTTCACGGCGACATAAGCTCGCTGAACAGGCTTTGTGTGAAATAGAGCAGAGTCTAGGACTGCTTTTATTTTCCTGGAGGCCCAGATATAGCGTTCCCCTGTCACAATTATAAGATCGTGGGTTTAAATCCTGGTGGGGTGAGGTGTTGATTTTATGTAGAAGTCCGCGTGCTTTATTGGGCTAATGAAATATATATGGATCCTCGCGTTTCCAAGCCGGATTTGGTAAAACGTTGCTCTGATCTCCTAAGCGGCACATGTGGTCCCCATTAGAGGTTCACACCGCCATAAGCTCGTTGAACAGGCTTTGTGTGAAATATGGTAGAGTCTAGGACTGCTTTTATTGTCCTGGTTGCCCAGAGGTAGCGTTCCCCGGTCACATTTATAAGATCGTGGGTTCAAATCCTGGTGGGGTGAGGTGCTGATTATATGTAGAAGTCCGCCTACTCTATTGGGCTAATGAAATATATATGGATCCTCGTGTTTCCAAGCCGGATTTGGTAAAACGTTGCTCTTATCACCTAAGCGGCACGGGTGGTCCCCATTAGAGGTTCATGACACCATAAGGTCGTTGAACAGCCTTTGTGTGAAATATAGTAGAGTCTAGGACTGCATTTATTGTCCTGGTTGCCCAGAGGTAGCGTTCCCCGGTCACAATTATAAGATCGTGGGTTCAAATCCTGGTGGGGTGAGGTGTTGATTATATGTAGAAGTCCGCATGCATTATTGGGCTAATGAAATATATATGGATCCTCGTGTTTCCAAGCCGGATTTGGTAAAACGTTGCTCTTATCACCTAAGCGGCACGGGTGGTCCCCTATAGTGGTTCACGGTGCCATAAGCTCGTTGAACAGGCTTTATGTGAAATATAACAGAGTCTAGGAATGCTTATAGTGTCCTGGTGGCCCATAGGTAGCGTTCCTCGGTCACAATTATAAGATCGTGGGTTCGAATCCTGGTGGGGTGAGGTGTTGATTATATGTAGAAGTCCGCGTGCGTTATTGGGCTAATGAAATATATATGGATCCTCGTGTATCGAAGCCGGATTTGGTAAAACGTTGCTCTGATCACCTATGCGGCACGGGTGGTCCCCATTAGAGGTTCACAGCGCCATAAGCTCGTTGAACAGGCTTTGTGTGAAATATAGCAGAGTCTAGGACTGCTTTTATTTTCCTGGAGGCTCAGAGGTAGCGTTCCCCGGTCACAATTATAAGATCGTGGGTTTGAATCCTGGTGGGGTGAGGTGTTGATTATATGTAGAAGTCCGAGTGCTTTATTGGGCTAATGAAATTTATATGGATCCTCGGGTTTCAAAGCCGCATTTGGTTAAACGTTACTCTGATCACCTAAGCGGCACGGGTGGTCCCCATTAGAGGTTCATGGCGCCATAAGGTCGTTGAACAGGCTTTGTGTGAAATATAGTAGAGTCTAGGACTGCATTTATTGTCCTGGTTGCCCAGAGGTAGCGTTCCCCGTTCACAATTAGAAGATCGGCTTCAAATCCTGGTGGCGTGAGGCGCTGAATATATGTAGAAGTCCTCGTGCTTTATTGGGCTAAGGAAATATATATGGATCCTCGTGTTTCGAAGCCGCATTTGGTAAAACGTTGCTCTGATCACCTAACTGGCACGGGTGGTCACCTATAGTGGTTCACAGCGCCATAAGCTCGTTGAACAGGCTTTGTGTGAAATATAGCAGAGTCTAGGACTGCTTTTATTGTCCTGGTGGCCCAGATGTAGCGTTCCCCGGTCACAATTATAAGATCGTGGGTTTGAATCCTGGTGGAGTGAGGTATTGATTATATGTAGAAGTCCGAGTGCTTTATTGGGCTAATGAAATATATATGAATCCTCGGGTTTCAAAGCCGCATTTGGTTAAACGTTACTCTGATCACCTAAGTGGCACGGGTGGTCCCCATTAGAGGTTCATGGCGCCATAAGGTCGTTGAACACGCTTTGTGTGAAATATAGCAGAGTCTTGGAATGCTTTTATTGTCCTGGTGGCCCAGAGGTAGCGTCCCCCGGTCACAAATATAAGATAGTGGGTTCAAATCCTGTTGGGGGGAGGTGTTGATTATATGTAGAAGTCCGTGTGCTTTATTGGGCTAATGAAATATATATGGATCCTCGAGTTTCGAAGCCGCATTTAGTAAAACGTTGCTGTGATCACCTAAGAGGCATGGGTCGTCCCCATTAGAGGTTCACGTCGCCATAAGCTCGTTGAACATGCTTTGTGTGAAATATAGCAGAGTCTAGGACTGCTTTTATTGTCCTGGTGGCCCAGAGGTAGCGTTCCCCGGTCACAATTATAAGATCGTGGGTTTGAATCCTGGTGGGGTGAGGTGTTGATTATATGTAGAAGTCCGAGTGCCTTATTGGGCTAATGAAATATATATGGATCCTCGTGTTTCCAAGCCGGATTTGGTAAAACGTTGCTCTGATCACCTAAGCGGCATGGGTGGTCCCCATTAGAGGCTCACGGCGCCATAAGGTCGTTGAACAGGCTTTGTGTGAAATATAGTAGAGTCTAGGACTGCTTTTATTGTCTTGGTGGCGCAGAGGTAGCATACCCCGGTCACAATTATAAGATCGTGGGTTTGAATCCTGGTGGGGTGAGGTGTTGATTATATGTAGAAGTCCGCGTGCTATATTGGGCTAATGAAATATATATCGACCCTCGTGTTTTGAAGCCGCATTTGGTAAAACGTTGCTCTGATCACCTAAGCAGCACGGGTGGTCCCCATTAGAGGTTCATGGCGCCATAAGGTCGTTGAACAGGCTTTGTGTGAAATATAGTAGAGTCTAGGACTGCTTTTATTTTCCTGGTGCCCCAGAGGTAGCGTTCCCCTTTCACAATTATAAGATATTGGGTTTAAATCCTGGTGGGGTGAGGCGTTGATTATATGTAGAAGTCCGCGTGCTTTATTGGGCTAATGAAATATATATGGATCCACGTCTTTCGAATCCGGATTTGGTAAAACGTTGCTCTGATCACCTAAGCGGCACAGGTGGTCCCCATTAGAGGTTCACGGCGACATAAGCTCGTTGATGAGGCTTTGTGTGAAATATAGCATAGTTTAGGACTGCTTGTATTTTCCTGGAGGCCCAGAGGTAGCGTTCCCCGGTCACAATTATAAGATCGTGGGTTTAAATCCTGGTGGGGTGAGGTGTTGATTTTATGTAGAAGTCCACGTGCTTTATTGGGCTAATGAAATATATATGGATCCTCGTGTTTCCAAACCGGATTTGGTAAAACGTTGCTCTTATCACCTAAGCGGCACGGGTGGTCCCCATTAGAGGCTCACGGCGCCATAAGGTCGTTGAACAGGCTTTGTGTGAAATATAGTAGAGTCTAGGACTGCTTTTATTGTCTTGGTGGCGCAGAGGTAGCATACCCCGGTCACAATTATAAGATCGTGGGTTTGAATCCTGGTGGGGTGAGGTGTTGATTATATGTAGAAGTCCGCGTGCTATATTGGGCTAAGAAATATATCGATCCTCGTGTTTTGAAGCCGCATTTGGTAAAACGTTGCTCTCATCACCTAAGCGGCAAGCGTGGTCCCCATTAGAGGTTCACGGAGCCATAAGCTCGTTGAACAAGCTTTGTGTGAAATATAGCAGAGTCTAGGACTGCTTTTATTGTCCTGGTGGCCCAGCGGTAGCATACCCCGGTCACAATTATAAGATCGTGGGTTCATATCCTAGTGGGGTGAGGTGTTGATTATATGTAGAAGTCCGCGTGCTTTATTGGGCTAATGAAATATATATGGATCCACGTGTTTCGAAGCCGGATTTGGTAAAACGTTGCTCTGATCACCTAAGCGGCACAGGTGGTCCCCATTAGAGGTTCATGGCGCCATAAGGTCGTTGAACAGGCTTTGTGTGAAATATAGTTGAGTCTAGAACTGCTTTTATTGTCCTGGTGGCGCAGAGGTAGCATACCCCGGTCACAATTATAAGATCGTGGGTTTGAATCCTGGTGGGTTTAGGTGTTGATTATATGTAGAAGTCAGCGTGCTTTATTGGGCTAATGAAATATATATGGACCCTCGTGTTTTGAAGCCACATTTGGTAAAACGTTGCTCTGATCATCTAAGCGGCACGGGTGGTCCCCATTAGAGGTTCACGGCGACATAAGCTCGTTGAACAGGCTTTGTGTGAAATATAGCATAGTCTAGGACTGCTTTTATTTTCCTGGAGGCCCAGAGGTAGCGTTCCCCGGTCACAATTATAAGATCGTGGGTTTAAATCCTGGTGGGGTGAGGTGTTGATTTTATGTAGAAGTCCACGTGCTTTATTGGGCTAATGAAATATATATGGATCCTCGTGTTTCGAAGCCGCATTAGGTAAAACGTTGCTCTGATCACCTAACTGGCACGGGTGGTCCCTTATAGTGGTTCACAGCGCCATAAGCTCGTTGAACAGACTTTGCGTGAAATATAGCAGAGTCTAGGACTGCTTTTATTGTCCTGGTGGCCCAGAGGTAGCGTTCCCCGGTCACAATTATAAGATCGTGGGTTTGAATCCTGGTGGGGTGAGGTGTTGATTATATGTAGAAGTCTGCGTGCTCTATTGGGCTAATGAAATATATATGGATCCTCGTGTTTCCAAGCCGGATTTGGTAAAACGTTGCTCTTATCACCTAAGCGGCACGGGTGGTCCCCTATAGTGGTTCACGGTGCCATAAGCTCGTTGAACAGGCTTTATGTGAAATATAACAGAGTCTAGGACTGCTTATAGTGTCCTGGTGGCCCATAGGTAGCGTTCCTCGGTCACAATTATAAGATCGTGGGTTCGAATCCTGGTGGGGTGAGGTGTTGATTATATGTAGAAGTCCGCGTGCTTTATTGGGCTAATGAAATATATATGGATCCTCGTGTATCGAAGCCGGATTTGGTAAAACGTTGCTCTGATCACCTAAGCGGCACGGGTGGTCCCCATTAGAGGTTCACAGCGCCATAAGCTCGTTAAACTGGCTTTGTGTGAAATATAGCAGAGTCTAGGACTGCTTTTATTGTCCTGGTGGCCCAGAGGTAGCGTTCCCCGGTCACAATTAGAAGATCGGCTTCAAATCCTGGTGGCGTGAGGCGCTGAATATATGTAGAAGTCCTCGTGCTTTATTGGGCTAAGGAAATATATATGGATCCTCGTGTTTCGAAGCCGCATTTGGTAAAACGTTGCTCTGATCACCTAACTGGCACGGGTGGTCCCCTATAGTGGTTCACAGCGCCATAAGCTCGTTGAACAGGCTTTGTGTGAAATATAGCAGAGTCTAGGACTGCTTTTATTGTCCTGGTGGCCCAGAGGTAGCGTTCCCCGGTCACAATTATAAGATCGTGGGTTTGAATCCTGGTGTGGTGAGGTGTTGATTATATGTAGAAGTCCGCGTGCTTTATTGGGCTAATGAAATATATATGGACCCTCGTGTTTTGAAGCCGCATTTGGTAAAACGTTGCTCTCATCACCTAAGCGGCACGCGTGGTCCCCATTAGAGGTTTACGGAGCCATAAGCTCGTTGAACAGGCTTTGTGTGAAATATAGCAGAGTCTAGGACTGCTTTTATTGTCCTGGTGGCCTAGAGGTAGCGTTCCCCGGTCACAATTAGAAGATCGGCTTCAAATCCTGGTGGCGTGAGGCGTTGAATATATGTAGAATTCCGCGTGCTTTATTGGGCTAATGAAATATATATGGATCCACGTGTTTCGAAGCCGGATTTGGTAAAACGTTGCTCTGATCACCTAAGCGGCACGGGTGGTCCCCAGTAGAGGTTCATGGCGCCATAAGGTCGTTGAACAGGCTTTGTGTGAAATATAGTAGAGTCTAGGACTGCTTTTATTTTCCTGGTGGCCCAGAGGTAGAGTTCCCCTTTCACAATTATAAGATCGTGGGTATAAATCCTGATGGGGTGAGGCGTTGATTATATGCAGAAGTCTGCGTGCTTTATTGGGCTAATGAAATATATATGGATCCTCGGGTTTCGAAGCCGCATTTGGATAAACGTTACTCTAATCACCTAAGCGCCACGGGTGGTCCCCATTAGAGGTTCATGGCGCCATAAGGTCGTTGAACAGGCTTTGTGTGAAATATAGTAGAGTCTAGGACTGCTTTTATTGTCCTTGTGGCCCAGCGGTAGCGTTCCCCGGTCACAATTATAAGATCGTGGGTTTAAATCCTGGTGGGGTGAGGCGTTGATTATATGCAGAAGTCTGCGTGCTTTATTGGGGTAATGAAATATATATATGAATCCTCGGGTTTCGAAGCCGCATTTGGTTAAACGTTACTCTAATCACCTAAGCGGCACGAGTGGTCCCCATTAGAGGTTCATGGCGCCATAAGGTCGTTGAACAGTCTTTGTGTGAAATATAGTAGAGTCTAGGACTGCTTTTATTGTCCTGGTGGCCCAGATGTAGCATACCCCGGTCACAATTGTAAGATCGTGGGTCTGAATCCTGGTGGGGTGAGGTGTTGATTATATGTAGAAGTCCGAGTGCTCTATTGGGCTAATGAAATATATATGGATCCTCGTGTTTCCAAGCCGGATTTGGTAAAACGTTGCTCTGATCACCTAAGCGGCACAGGTGGTCCCCATTAGAGGTTCATGGCGCCATAATGTCGTTGAACAGGCTTTGTGTGAAATATAGTAGAGTCTTGGACTGCTTTTATTGTCCTGGTGGCCCAGAGGTAGCGTTCCCCGGTCACAATTATAAGATCGTGGGTTCAAATCCTGGTGGGGTGAGGTGTTGATTATATGTAGAAGTCCGCATGCTTTATTGGGCTAATGAAATATATATGGATCCACGTGTTTCGAAGCCGGATTTGGTAAAACGTTGCTCTGATCACCTAAGCGGCACAGGTGGTCCCCATTAGAGGTTCATGGCGCCATAAGGTCGTTGAACAGGCTTTGTGTGAAATATAGTTGAGTCTGGAACTGCTTTTATTGTCCTGGTGGCCCAGAGGTAGCATACCCCGGTCACAATTATAAGATCGTGGGTTCAAATCCTGGTGGGGTGAGGTGTTGATTATATGTAGAAGTCCGCATGCATTATTGGGCTAATGAAATATATATGGATCCTCGTGTTTCCAAGCCGGATTTGGTAAAACGTTGCTCTTATCACCTAAGCGGCACGGGTGGTCCCCTATAGTGGTTCACGGTGCCATAAGCTCGTTGAACAGGCTTTATGTGAAATATAACAGAGTCTAGGACTGCTTATAGTGTCCTGGTGGCCCATAGGTAGCGTTCCTCGGTCACAATTATAAGATCGTGGGTTCGAATCCTGGTGGGGTGAGGTGTTGATTATATGTAGAAGTCCGCGTGCTTTATTGGGCTAATGAAATATATATGGACCCAAGTGTTTTGAAGCCGCATTTGGTAAAACGTTGCTCTGATCACCTAAGCGGCACGGGTGGTCCCCATTAGAGGTTCACGGCGACATAAGCTCGTTGAACAGGCTTTGTGTGAAATATAGCAGAGTCTAGGACTGCTTTTATTTTCCTGGAGGCTCAGAGGTAGCGTTCCCCGGTCACAATTATAAGATCGTGGGTTCAAATCCTGGTGGGGTGAGGTGTTGATTATATGTAGAAGTCCGCGTGCTCTATTGGGCTAATGAAATATATATGGATCCTCGTGTTTCCAAGCCGGATTTGGTAAAACGTTGCTCTTATCACCTAAGCGGCATGGGTGGTCCCCATTAGAGGTTCATTTCACCATAAGGTCGTTGAACAGGCTTTGTGTGAAATATAGTTGAGTCTAGAACTGCTTTTATTGTCCTGGTGGCCCAGAGGTAGCATACCTCGGTCACAATT